>NC_091015.1:137319003-137436503 GCF_041296385.1 Aphelocoma coerulescens | reverse complement strand
GAACTAGTATCTAACCTGGATCTTATTCCTCTCCTTAAACCTCTGGCTGAACAATGATCATGACCAGATTCCTGAGGTTGTTGACCCTTTGGGTGAAGATTAATACAAAATTAAAGAACTCTCCTGATGATGGAGACCTTATAAAGGATAAAATCTGGACTTGGATTTCATAACTTTTACATCAAAATTTGCAAAGCTGAAAATAATCTGTCGTGTAAATAATAACTATGATTTTTTTTTTCTTTAAATATGTAGAGTGATTTTATAGGTCCAGCAATCCAGAACAGCTTCTTTGTTTTGTGTGTGTCAATGGTTTATTTCTATTTTCATTATTAAAAGAGCTGCATCAGTTTGTAACTCAGAAGCCATCAGCTAAGGTAACACCTCTCCTTAGCAGCGAATCTGCTGCATTCAGTATCATTCAGGCCATGGTGACTGGATGTATCACTTTGTAACTTCCTTTTTGAAAGGAAAGGTTGCTGCAGCCAGGGTTACCTATATGCATTCTTTGCAAGTAACAAGTATCTCCTTTGGTTTGTTTCTCATAAAATTTGGGAAATGCTGTCACATATCACCTATCTCAAAAATGCATTCTAAAATTTTAATAGCCTATAAAGTATTACCAATATGTTATCCTGTTATCTGCAAAGATTGGAGAGTACTGAAGATACTGAAGACAGATGACCAAATACAAATCAAAGGAATAGGTAGAGAAAAGCAACAAAGCAGAGATCAGTTAGGACAAAGAGTTAACACAATGTCATCTGGACACCAAAAATATAGAAAATGAAACATGATTTTTTTTTTTTTAATACAAACATCTGAAACAAAATCACTTAAAACATACTCAATGAGAAAAAGAATGCTACTGTCTTAAAGAGTCACAGTACTTCTCACATGTGAAACCAGTAACCACTATGCTGACCAGTGCCTTCTTTCTTCTTTCTAATTCCTGTCTTCATTTTTTTCTTTTCTGCCATCTTGTCTTAGTTGTTTGTACTTATATAGAATGTGGGCTCTTTGCTGAAAAGACTATCTTCATCTTGTGTTTCTCTGGTTCCTGGCATAAATGCCAGAGCTGATTTTCTCCACAACTATGACAATGCAGCCATTAGAAAATAATAATTACTGCACTGATCACAGCAATGAATTGGACAAGTATTTGTAATAGAACATAATTATCATCATAGACACACCATTGGTTTTGGCTGTTTATAAAAAACCAGACATATTATAGAATAGAATCATAGTCTCTCTCTTTGTACCCAGTATAAAACCAAGTTTTAAGCCACCATTAGGTTTTGTGTCACTCAAGAAAGAGAAGAGCTGTAATGCATGCTGTTTTGTAGGTTTCTTATTGATAAAATTCTACCCAGAAATGAAAGATAGTTTGGACAACAGAAACTACCACAAAACTGTAGAGAAGGTAGAGCAACACAGAAATGGAACTATGAAATATATATATATATATGTGTGTGTGTGTGTATATATATATATATATGGGATATATCATGGCTTCCTCTTTGCTGAAGTGAGGGGGACTTGATAATGGTCCCTGAGTATCTTGGGAGTATAAATCCAAGGAAGAGAAGAATCACTCAGGATGATAAACGGAGATTTAAACAGGAGTAATAGGATTAAAGTAAGAACTAAAAAGTTCAAGCTGCATATCAGAGAATGTTTTCTGTTGATATATTACCAAATAAAGCATCATAAAAATGTTGTAGAGCACTTTTGCCTCTGGATTCTTGAAATATATAAAAAGATAGATAAACTTATTCCCATTTCATTTGTGAAAAAAAAGAGGAAACCTTTCATGTAAGGAAAGGTGTAGCTCAATTTGTATATTAAAGACAAAATACACATAAGTACCATCTGGAAAAGAAGACTTAGCCAGTGCTCTGAAAAGTATCTGAAGTACTGAAGGTTGCTATAGACCACATCAGATTGGTCAGCCAAACTTCTCTGGCTGCAGTGGAGTTCTGCTAACAGGTTATCTTCCCCAGGTCAGACATGGAGACCCACCACTTCCTAATCTGACTTCCTCGGCTTTGCTGGCAGATGTGTATATATCATAGATCTCTAAAAGGATTCTGTCTAGAAAACAAAAATAGTCTTGCATATTTAATAATAATGAGGTTTTCCTCCTTTAGGTAGAACTTGATCTTCTGAAGGGAAGGAAAAAGAATTAAGAAGTGAGAGATTAGTGGGATAGTCACATAATGTTTTAGCCTGTCACAAATGTCATGTGAGCAGCACATCCAACTCCAGCTTCAGTCTCTGAATAATGTCAATAGTAATTTTTTACAGAGAGTAATTCAGAATCACTGAATCACCAAGATTGGAAGAGACCTTCAAGATCACCCAGTCCAGCTGTCAACCAAATACCACCATAATCACCCCTAAACCTGATCCCCAAGTGCTACATCCAGACACCACCTGAACACTTCCAGAGATGGTGACTCCACCACTTCTCTGTGCAGCCCATTCCAATGCTTTGAGAACCCTTTCAGTGAAAAAAACTTTTCAATATCTAATCTGACCCCACCTGGCACAAATTAAGGTCATTTCTTCCCATCCTTTCTCTTGAAACATGGCAGAAAAAATGAAGCTCCACCTCACTACAATCTCCTTTCAGGTGGTTGTAGAGGTGATGAGGTCTCCTCTGAGTATCCTGTTCTCCAGACCAAACAGCCCTAGCTCCCTCAGCTGCTCCTCATAAGACTTATGCTCCAGATTCTTCCCCAGCTTTGCTGCGCTGCTCTGGACACCAGCACCTCAATGTCCTCTTTGAAATGAGGGGCTCAAAACTAAATACTGCTCTAAAGTTGTGACCTAAGTACAGCAGGACAATGCCCTGCAGATTATACTAGTCTTCTCAGTAGCCCAATGAAGATACAATAAAGGAATGGGTAGCTGTAATAAGTAGGTATGGGAAACAGAAAGCACTCCTGGTCATTGTTAAATGTTCTACCAGTAACATTTAAATTTCCAAAACTATGCCAATAATTCTAAGTAAGAAACATCTAATAAATCTCAGAGGTTTCACTTTTATTTTCAGCCTTAATTGCCTCTTCCAAGCTGCTATGCTTACTTTACTTTTCTGTAGAATGAGCATAAACTAGACAGCTCCTGTCTATATCCCAGTCTGTACTTCATGTTAGCTGAAGCCATTAATATCATTGTCTAGACTAGTCTCATACACGCATAGGTTTTATGCAGGTATCAGTGAGGCGTGTAAAAGTCATTTCTTATTAAAACAGTCACACAAATTCTGTCAAATGCTTTCATAGCATATTCACGTTCTTTTGTCAAAATTATTACAATATCACACAATTAATATGCTCATTAAATTATGTCCTTTTTTTGTATTACCCCACAGATAGTAATGAAACAATCAAATGTCATGATATGACATTATTTATATAATATACTATATTATATATTATTTTCTTAGGTAGTGTGTTTCAGAATTCCATTGAATTTTTGACTATATATCCTGAAATCTGATTAGATCCAATGGTGTGCACTGAAAAAAATTAGAGTTCAATGCATAAACCTGACATCATAACATATTTTCTCATCTAATTCTGACCAAGGGCAATATTATTTTGTAGAGCTTAGATGTGACTCAGCCTACAGCTAAGCAAATTGATGATTACTTTTTAACTCTACCTATTTTGTCCAAATGTAGGAAATACTTCACTGTAAAACCTTTTCTGAACACATAAAGCATAATCTATACAAATATATGTTATTTTTATATTGTACACTTGCATTCACCCTAGCTAGCTTACACAGCTTTACCTTTGCTCAGCTGGCAAAGGCAGTGTAACTTGCCTACAAATAAATCCTCCCAGTAAAAGTGAGGATGCATACTGAAGGCATCATATCATATGCTTTCTCATTAGATTTCTGAATGATCTTCCTTATATGTCAAAGAGTTCAAGTAATAAGAGTAATAACTAACATAACTCCCCTTGAGAAACCAAATGGAAAACAAGAATTTCTTACATCTTCACTATATCTTTGAAAGAAAAGAACTGCTCTTGAGTTCAAGCAAGGCCCACAGATAAGGGAACACCCTCTCTCAAGACAGAGAACAAATTTGATGAAAGTTCACTTGTATGTAACTGAAGGCAGAAATTAGAAATAAAATGTGAAAATATTAAGCAAGCAGTAAACCCAAGAAACTGTTAAGAGCATAGAATTGATACAAGAAACTGAAGAGAGCACACTCAAATCTGGGTTCCCAAGTGTTGCTGCCTGCTCCAAGCTACCCCTCCCCCTCCCCAAGCTGAACCCCTTTGTTCCAAAGTGTGGGCAAAACCAAATGTAACTCAAACTCTTTAGCAGTGTCTCATTGGCCAGTCATCCCAGGTCCGCCCCCAGTCCTCCCCTTTCCCCTTCTCTGAATAAAAGAGAGGACCAAGGCAGGGCCCGCCCTCTTTTGGCTTTGGAACTCTTTCTGTGAACATCTGTGTGCTTCTGTTTCTTTTGAAAGCTTCTAATGCAGGAAATTAAGCAAGCTAAGAGCTATATTTCTCCCTCTTTGCTTCTGCTGGTGGTATTAGATTTGCAGCTACCATTTTGCCACTTTTAGAGTTACTGAAATGTCAGATTGCCCATAGTGCTACCTCTCTAGGCTGCTCGAGGCTTTCTAAGGCATTAAACTACTAGCCTAGCCGGTAAAAGCTGTAAGTATACCCCCACACCCAGGACTAAGAAAAATAAGGTCTAGCTTTCAGGAGAAAAACCTCACCAAAGACCCTATCAAAGAATAAAATCTTACTAGTTTTATAGATGTATTTGTAAACAGACATGAGGGAATACATTCAACAGGTATTTCTGATTGAAATTCTGAAAGAAACAGAGGCATTCTTTATACCATAAAAATAAAATAATTGTAGAATAATTTGCCTATAGCTGGCTGATCCTAGCCCTGTACTACCCTTTCTATACTTTTTCAGTCTGTGTCCTTCTGTAAGCAAGTGAGGCTAAAAGTTATTGTGTCAGAAAATATAACCTTTTTTCTGTGGTGGGGCCTTTTCAGTAGGTGATTTAGTATCCGATTTCAAGTCCACAGCTACACCAGGTCTACAAAAGTATCGGTGAAATAGCATGAAGCTGAAGTCTGGGGGATAAGCAAGTGGAGGAGCAAAGGCAAGGGAGAAAACACAATCTAAACTGCTATCATATGGAAAACCACATTTCTCATTCTCCTTGACTGCAGCCACATGATGTAGTGCTACTTCTTCAAAGGAGCTGACTTGAGCTTCCTTTGCCAGAAGAGTCACTGAAATTTAAGCATGGAAATTATTTGGCTCACCATTTGGATTGGCACTGTTTCCGTAAAGTCACTCCGCAGAGAGAAGCACAACTGTGAGGGCAGACTAGGCAAATAGTGTGTGATGTAAAATCCATCACCTGGTGAACTATTTTGTTCAACCAAACACAAGTGATATGCATAGGATGAAGTAATGTCAATGGACTGTCCAGAGTGGAAGAGTTAATAATTTAGCAGGGAGGGACAACAAGTGAGGGGAAAAAAGCACTGAATAGTTACTCTTTGTTTTTCTGTCAAAAACATGCATTTCAGAATCTTGAGATTTTTGTTCCTTACCAGAAGCAAAACACGACTCCATCCAGTCGTTAACTATGTTGCAGTCACATAACTGTGCCTACAGTAACTGTGATCAGCAAGAACTAGGGTATCTAGATCTTCCAAAGGCTGGTTTGATTAACTCTATCCATATCCATACTAAAAAGTACAAGCTGATATCTTAGAGGACTGGTATCAGTATTATTAATTTGGACAACACTTAATCAAAGCCTGTAATACTCCTTCTGCAAAAACTCTCGATATAGAGTCTTTTCTGGGGCAGGTATTTTGTATCAAGAAAAAATCCCACTAAATTTTATTTCCTATTCCACTAAATTTTATTTCCTATTGATCTTGAAGTATAGTACATCTTATTTATTTCAGGGAGCAAAACTGTTGAAACTGACAAAGAGATAAAATATTTAATACTTACAGCAAAAATAGAATTGGGTCCAAAGAGGTAAAAAGAGTAATGATGGTAATAACCTACAAGTTGTAGGAAAAAAGTATTCTAGATTGGAAGATTTGGATGGAAGAATCTACTGACTTAATACATGTTTTATCTAATATTATATAAGATCACTACTGTATCAAAAATGAAAAGGAAGCAGCTGAAAGCTACAGCATACTGCAAAAATACTTTGAAGATACTGATACAGACAGATAATATAAATCTTTTACTAAATGTGTCTCTCATAACATAAGCAATATCTTTTTGAATTTCATAACACAGCAAATTAAAGCACAATGACAGTCAGTGAGGTTTTTGAATCATTGTACTATGCCCTGATGCCATAATGATCTTACTATCATAAAATATAACTCAGTTAGCACACATTTATTAACTCAAAAGCATTAAAATTCTGTTAAATCACTTTCAAAAGCCAAAATCAAGATTTGCCTGGTTTTAAAGTATGTGATTTTGGTCTGTGGATGTTAATAACATATCTGAAATTCCAAAAAAAATCTACTTATTCTGTACTTAAGCAGTTCCAGTTTAAGCAACTACGTATGTGTGCTTTTAAATTGTCACTGGAATGAAGAATCAGGAAGGAAATGCCAAACTGTGTTTTTTAATGAATACACTTTAACTCTTTCTCCTCCCAAAACCTGCTATTTAGATTTTAATATATCCCTAATATTTAGATGATCAAAGCTATAGAATAGTACTGCTGTCAGAACAGTATAACATTACTAAAATCCTTAGAAAAACAGTTTTTCCAACAGTAGTTAAAAAAACCCAACAGTATCTTTTAATGATTTTGTGTTCTTTTTCAAAACCACTGTACTTCAAAATTAATTTTAGCTTTCTTATTTTTTTCTCAAATTGTTTATAATGTAGATTAATTTTTGCAAGACTCTCCTTCTATCAGCAATGTTTCAGATAGGTACAGTTCTTCCCTTCCAGCACCATTTCCATTCAAACTCCTGTATGGAGCAGCAGGCTGCAATTTCTGCATCTGTGCTGTAATTCTACTGTAATTCTTGCACAGAAGCCTAGTCAATCAACCCTGTCCTCCCCATGCTAGCCAACTGTCCCCTTAATACATCCACAGAATTCAATATGAATTGAATGAATAGAATTGCAGTGCTAGGAGGGACAGTCAGCTACTACAGAGAGATGGGGTTGATTGACATTAAAGCATCTGTGCAAGGGTTATAGAAGAATTACAGCAGAGTCACTGAAATTGCACCCTCCACACCTCATGAGAGGGAAGGGAAGCTACAAGAGACACTATTAATAAATAAATCTGCCTTCCAACTAAAGCGCCATCAAAACTCTTTTTTTTTCTTTTTGTATCCCCAACTTCAATTTGTGAGCAGCTTTTATTAACTATGTGAAAATTGGGTGCAACTTCAATTCTACAGTGGTTACAATTCTAGGACAGTTTTAATTCAAAGTCAGATGGCATTTTTTTAAGCCAGGATGTAGCTTTTCCAGTTCATTCTTTCCTTTCCTCACTATTGATATAGTAGGAAGTATATGGGACTTGCTCATATTTAATTTTTAGGCACTTTTTAGTATCAGAACAGGAATACATATAGTATTGTTGTAAGGTAAACACAGTTTCTATTTTTCAGTTGTAAAAATCTATACAATTCTGTGATATGGTATTACTTATTTAAATTGCCTGATTCTATTTTGCTTTAATCAAAAAGAAGGTATGTTGAATTTAACGAAACACTACTTCCTCCTTTATAGTGAGTCTTGCTCCAGATTTTGCAAACTTCATAATGAAGTTAAATTTAACAAAAAATTGTAATTTAGTCTTTCATTCTAGTTGCATATAGGTTATTTGGAGGCACGGATGTGAGAGTTTTATGTATAGGTGTTAGCATGTTCTTGTTAGCTTTATTATGAAGTTTTTCATAGTTGTGCCTAAAGATGAAATTCTTCTTAGTGTAGTGCTACTGGCAATAGATGGTGGTGCTCACACTCTAAGTACATTTTTGGGTTTTGAGTTCCCTATTTTTTTTATATCTTCAGACTTACTTCTTCGTTTGCCTTGTTTTTCTGCCACCCACCAATAAAAAATAGTTGTTTCATCATCAGTAAAACCTTAACATATATGAAACACTTTCTTTAAGTATTGGTTTCCTCACAAATATTTTTTTGAAGGTCTTTATAGACTGAGATGCATATTATGACATGCATTTCTCTGGATATACCTCGGAAGGTTTTCTGGATATACCTCTAGAAAAATTTTCTATTAAATTATCAGATTTTGAAAAAGAAAATGAAACATTTTATTCCACTGTGAAGGCTGGTACTGTTATCTTATCTGGAGAGAATATTTAGGTTTATATTTATTTTTTAAAACACTTCTATAATATCTGTAATACTAAATCATTACCAAAACCCAGTTCTTTTGAGGTAACAGTATTTTTGGAATGATCTTAGAATAAATCCACTTAACCATTTTGCAGTATTCCAAAATAAAAATAGGTACAGAAACTGCTTTTCTGAAGTCAGTTACCGTAGAAAGGAAGTATAACAATAAAATCCTTCATGAGATCATACTTTATTGATCTAATCAGCTTAAAACTGTATGGATTTTTATGTGGCTACATTTCTATTTTATTTAACTGAAACGAATGTCAAAAAAATGTATGAATTATTAATGCTTAATTTTAACATTGTTTGGGTTTGGTTTCTTTTTTTTCTTATAGTGATGTCAATGAAACAAATCATCCATTTCAGGCACACAAATTACATAAATCAAATGTACAATAATTTATATGAATAATGTAGCTCAAAAAAACATTTTGATCATGCTAAGAAAATCCTTACAGTGCTTAAAATCAGTTCTGTCCTCTTCCAAGTGCTAAGTGCAAAATGAAGTGGACCAGAAGGAGAACAGTTAAGGTAATATTTTAGTTTGTCAAGTAAACAGTTCGTTAGAGATGAGAAGACTAATCTGTCCTTGCTCTTCTGTCCACAGAGAAGAGGAATAAGGAAGATCACAAAATTGCTCCTATTTGTAACAGAAAACCAAGGATGATTAAGAATGGATCAACACTGAAGACCAAAGACTGTGAATGACATCTTTTTCCATTGTTTGTTTGCTTGGGTATTTACCTTTCAGTTAAAATGAAAACACTTTGTGCTGCAGGAGGTGTATTGATAACTTCTATCTTCCTTCTCAGTTGCCTTGAAGGTGAGAGCTGCATTTTGTCCTTGACATGCAGCAGACAAGGCATCACCTGGTATTCCCAAATCTCATATTCTCTTTCTAGTGAAAAGAAAATCAAACTGAGAGGTAGATGAAAACTCCTTCCTTAGGGAAACTGAATGGAGGAATGGACAGTCATGCAGCCTATATTCTATTTGCTATATTTGTTAAAGCACATCAGGATATTCAGACTGAACATTCATGCTGCCTGCAACAATCTTCTTGTAATGCTGGTTCTGTAATCGTCTTTCTCTGTGTCTCTTTTCCTTGGATATCCTTCATTAGACAGTGAGATAAAGTAAAATAAACACAACTTAAAGAACAGTGCTATAGTTTATTGGCTAATGCTCAAAGAACAAGTGACTGGAACTAATACTTTCTAGACCAAGCATTTATTTGCTCACAAAGCCCAAAGAGACAACCAACAAATCTCGGTGACCACGCAGTCATCTGCCAGATGGGGAAAGGTCAATCTTCATTGCTGCTCGTAAGACATTAATCATCATCATTGTGTTCTTTGAGGAGCTTTTTAATCTTTTATATATTTTCAGATAAGTCATAAAATCATAGAATATCCTGAGTTGAAAGAGACCCACAGGTATTTGTTTTATTTAGTCCCTGAGCTGTTAATGACTGCTGTCTCAACAAGAATACTATTGCCTTTTTTTTTTACCTTTTTCAGTATTTTTCTTTCCTGGTTGGGGAGTATGAAGATGGAGCCAAACCTCTTTTCTAGGATGCCTAGAGATATATGAACTTTTATCATGGGAAAGTTGGAATACATTTAAGGAATTTTTTTCTTTCGCATGAAATTTGGTCAATTCCAGGAAGACATTGACCCTATTCCTTGGAGATACCCTTGGAGATCTTTACTTAAAGTTTTTCTGGATACAGTCTTTAGCAATATACTCTCATTGAAACTCTTCGAGCAGAAACTTGTACTACATGACTTCCAGAGGTCTCATTGAACCTAAATTGATTTATGATTCTATGACAGTTTCCAGAAAGGAATGCCCTGGAATAAATATCTGTTGAAGGAGACAAAGCAAAGTGCATAGGTAACTGGAAGGGCAATGAGAGAAGTCCTATAAAAATGTTACAGAGAGAGGAGTTTGCAAAGGAAACTCACAGAAATATACAAAGGTTGGAAAAGACCTTAAAGATCATCTAGTTCCAATCCCCCTCCATGGTCTGGGACACCTTTCACTAGACCAGGTTTCTCAAAGCACCATCCAACCTGACCTTCAACATTTCCGGGGATAGGACATCCAAAACTGTCGCGACGGAGGGAATGCCTGGACACTCAATATGAATGGATCAGCAGGATTCCGTTTATTAATCATACTAAAGTTTCTCATATACTATTGATGATAGGCTTATGAATATTCGTAAAGGCGCATTCTAAGTGGTTCACATAGTCTTAGCTGACTTCTTAACCCCTCCTAGCTCCTTTTCTGTGCTCAGCAATTCTCTTTCTTCTTTGTCTTTTCTAACCAACAGTATTTTATTGTTTTACTGCCAAAGACTAACCTTGCTAACTCTGCAATAAAACACTTAGCTTAGCAATAAGAACTCAATGGAAGCCCTGTTGTTTAGTGGGAGAACTGTAGCTTTTTGCAACTTCATTTGTTACACAAGATGTGTGCCATCAAACTGCAGGGGTTTGATGTGCCCTTTCTCATGTAGCCAATCTTCCACAATATTCCCTTTCCCACAATCTTCCTCAATATTTCCCCCGATACAAAACTTCTCAGAGAAACTTGTTCCAGGATCTCCCATCCTCACAGAAAACAATTTTTTCCTAATGTCCAATCTAAGCCTAACCTCTTTCAGTTTAAAGCATTACTCCTTGTCCTATCAGTACATGCCCTTGTAAAAAGTCTCTTTCCAGTTTCTACAGGAAGTAGTCATAACGATAAAGCTGTGAGAGATGAGGAGGAGACAAAAAGACAATAAAAGTTATTTTTTTCAATAACTCTGCTTTCATTGCCATGTTGTCAAATATTTTTTTCATGTTATATTAGCAAACAGCTTCTGTGCATGCAATATAGATAGCAGAAAAAATTTTCCCATGCAACCCCATGATTTTCGTAACCTCCTAGATGTATTCATCATTCTTTATTTAATGCTATGCTTTGCTAGTTCAGATGAATGCTTCCTTCTTCAAACCTGGATGAGCCTTACATAGAGGGAAAGAAGACCTCAGCTGAGGAAATAATATACACCTAAACAAGTCCACAAGATCTTGAAGTCTGGAAGTCTGTGCTATTGGAGGCTACAAACAAGTTCAATGTTGTCATCCATATTCTCCCTCTAAAGAAAGCTGTTAATGAGCAGTTTGATATAAATCATACCAAAAACATTTTTGGGAAGTTGCTCAGTCCTGATCTTGATGATAAAAATAATGTCATTTAGAGAACATCTCATTGTCACTTAGGCTAGAAAGAAACATTAGCCTTGCTCTTTATGAAACTTGATGTTATGATTTTTTTTGCTATTGCAAATTTGGAAAACGTTCAAAGGCAGAATGAATATTTCTTTCAAAGCGAATACCAGAAATCTTATATTCCCAGTATCAGTGTCATTATTTTATTTCTTTTTGACCTTACTTATAATGTTTTAATTCATTCTCAACATAGAATATGGCTGTTTGGTTTTTCTTTGTATGTTAACACTGTATCAAGCAAATAGAAGCTTTCCTGGTACAAATCATAAAAATATTCTACAGAAATAAAATATTCTTAAATTGCCTTTGTCAATGTAATATATTATTCCCTCAAATATGACTGTTGTTCCCAGGCACATGATTAGGTGATTTTTATTCCCATCCAGTAATAGGAGTGTGAGTATACATGACTGAAGTAGAGGTTCTGCATTTTTTTGGTCTACTCATCCTTCTTGTATCATATTGCTTTCTCTTTACTTCTGAGGCTGACCAATGTATTGCATGGTAGAGAACAACAGTACAACATTAACAGCACCTGTTGATCATTTCCATATATATATGAAATAGGAGCCTATCAGATGTGAAGTAGATAACGAACAGTACGTGTCTCATGACTGCTACCCATACAACATAAAGGCTGGCTGGTACAACACAGCCCAACACTATGTGTCCATGAAATTCTCTTTAGTATAAACTTTAATATAAGCCCATAAACAATGTAGAACATTATTAGAGGTAATCAAACAAGTGTTAAGTATGTCAATCTTGGATTTAGAAACAGTGCAACTATATTTGTACAATGTTTCATCCAACTGCAGTGCCTGAGAAACAAATCTCAGCCCAGGCACAGCACTACATCAACAAATCTGTATTGGTTGTGGGAATCTGAGCTAGTATCGCTGTTCACTATTCTGCAACATCACATCAATGTATGAGTTCTGGTTGCTTGCTTCAAGCTGTACTGAAAATACAGAACTCATGGATTCCTGAG
Organism: Aphelocoma coerulescens; assembly: GCF_041296385.1. Classification (NCBI taxonomy): domain Eukaryota; kingdom Metazoa; phylum Chordata; class Aves; order Passeriformes; family Corvidae; genus Aphelocoma; species Aphelocoma coerulescens. Next base: position 137,423,790 of record NC_091015.1, on the reverse strand, counting down.
AGTCATCATGCACTAGGAAATCAGCAGAGCATAAAAGAAAAAAATTAGTTCAAAGCATACTGCAAAAAAAATCCTTAACCTCTCCTCTGCCAGTTCCCTCTGGACCTACAGATATGTCTCACCAGGTCTCATGGACTTGTGCACATTCAAATACCTTAAAATGGTTCAAAAATGATCTCCTATTGTTGGCAGTTCTTCCTTTTCCCAGTCTCTGCCTTTGTCTTTTATGACTCAGGTGGTGTTGCTGGAACACTTACTGGTGAAGACCAAGAGAAGAAAGTCATTAAGTAGCTCAGCTTTCTCCATATCCTGGGTAACCAGGTCTCCTGTTTCCTTGTGCAGAGGGTTCACATTTTCTTTAGTCTTCCTCTTATCACTGACTCATCTATAGAAGCTTTTCTTGTTGCCATTAGTGTCCCTGGCCCTGCTTAATTTTATCAAGGCTTTAACTTTCTTACCCTGATCTCTTGTTGCTTGGATAATCTCTCTGTATTCCTCCCAGGCTACTTGACCCCCATTTCCACTCTCTGTAGGCTTCTTTTTTCGTGTTTGACATTGTTCAGGAATTTCTTGGTTATCCACACAGGCCTCCTCATATTTTTGCCTGACTAAGGTGATCCTTGAATATTAAGAGTCTTTCTTGTGCCCCTCTTCTCTCCAGGGCTTTATCCCACAGCACCCTACCAAGAAGACCCCTGAAAAAGCCAAAGTTTGTTCTCTAGAAGCCCAGAGTAGCAAGTTTGCTGTGCATTGTTCCCACTTCCCTAAGGATCTCAAAGTCCACCATATCAAAGCTGCCCTTGAACTTTACATTCCCCACCTCAACAACTCCTCCTTGTTGATAAGAAAAAGGTATAGCACACCTTCTTGCTGGCTCTTCTATCACTTGGAAAGGGACATTGCCACCAACACATTCCAGGAACTTGCTTATGCCTTTCTGTGTTTTCCCTCCAACACAGAAAAATTTATGTGATATTGGGGCAGTTCAAGTCCCCTATAAGATCTTGTGAACATGAGTCTACTCCTATTTGTCTGTAAGGGGCCTCATCAGCTCAGTCTTCTGTTGGGGGGCCTGTGCTGGACCCCCACTATAATACCACCTGTTCCTGCTCTCTCCCATTAGTCCTGAAACAAAAGCTCTCAGTCTGCTGCTCATCCATCCCCAGGTGGAGCTCCATGCACTTCAGCTGGTCATTGACATGGAGGGCAGCACTCCTTCTTTGTCTCCCTTGTCTGTCCTTCCTAAAGAGCCTGTGTCCTTCCATTCCATAGCAGCCATCCCACCCCATCTCCATGACAATAAGATCACAGCTCTGCACGTGCATATGTGTTTGTAACTACTCTTGTTTATTCCCCACGTATGTGCATTTCCTTAGAGGCATTTAAGTTGGGCCCAGGACAAAGCTGGCTTCCTGGCTTCATTTGCAATTATTATTTTCAGGAAGCATTTTTAAGCAGGTAGTTATTTAATGAAGTTGTACAGAGGAAAAACACCTTACCTGTCACAAAACAGACTCTAAGCAAACAAAAAAGATAAAAAGTTAAGTCTCTACAGATCTAAGATGGCATGACAAAAGAGGCACTATTAAAGTAGCAAGAGAGGTAAAGGGCAATAACCCAAATATTCTACATTTGAAATAAGACATAGGAAGAATCTGGAAGAAAAGCATGTACAATTCTCTCTAAAAATAATGTAGAGACAAAGGCAAAGTTCAAGCACCCAAACCCATTTGAAAATACCAAAGAGGTAAGGTTTTCTCAGGCTTAAATTTATGATACATATGTTTGTATATATTAACAGCATTTTGCCCTCCTGCTCCTACTTTTAGTGTTCCAATCATATATTCACCTTCAAAGTAGTTTAATATCTTTTTAAAACTAGCAGTGAACGATATATTTTCTTCTTTTGCTCCACAACTATAACTCTCTAGAGAGATACTAGCCTGAAGCCCAGGGGTAGTGCTACAGTCTTAGACTAATAAATCATTTTTAATCAGATTGTTTGTATCACCGTAGTAGTGTTAATTTCCTTTTAATATCTTTGTGTCCAGAGAACTCACAGTAGTTTCTCTCAGCTTTCAGTTTCATCTTCCGAATTCAAAAGATAAACACATAAAGGAAAATCCCCCACATATGCAAAATTTGAAGTACTAATGCATTATTATTTGATTCAGCTTTGCATTTTGAGATTCAAAGTGAGAGAACCATGTTTTGCAAAACATAATTTTGAATGAGAATTTCAAACTACACCAAAAAAATTGTTTCTTTAGTATAAATGCAATTAAAAAACCAGTTGCCTGTCATCTTAATTCCTCTCCGTTCATCATTACATTAAAAATCTTGAGTTTTACTAATGCTGAAAACATTACTAGGACTTTTTATCTTCTCAGGTCCTTGTCCTTGTTTCTGTTTGTGTGCATGCATAATCTAAAATATTTGTTGATTTTTTTTGTCATCAAAATATGTATAATATGTTCCCTTCTACAGTAGAATAAATGAACTAGACAACAAAAGGATATATGAAATCCCTGAAGAAGGTATATCCTAAAATAAATCAGAATATTATAAGAATAAAGTAATGAATCCATTTCATTATTTCTTGCAATGAGAACAGCAATCTGAACATTAAGAAGTTCAGAATGTAATGCATCACGGACTTCCATATAGAGAGCAGGAAAGCAATTCTAATAAATAGGCAGATCATATAAAAATGATTTGTATCAATATCTATCAGTCTGAACTCTGACAGCAGTGCACCCACTGTTTCCCCCAAAGTAGGCAATAATGAAAAAGTGTCTCTTCCATTTATGCATTAATTTCAGGACTGATTGCACCTAACCACATTGAATCTGTCCACATCCTTTTCAAGCATGGCAACTAATGATCACAATTCCTGTCATGTAGATCAGTGCTTCAACATCTGGTTGGAAATTGTCAACTCTGCATACTACAAATCTATATTCTGTCAATATTACAAATGGATAAGCAGACAGGTGCCATTTCAGAACTCCTCTCATACTGTTTTAAGCTATGCTGAGCCATTTTGTCAAATAAAACTCAAAAATGTGTTTCCCTGCACTGAAGAGATGTTTCTCTGTAGTTTCTATTTAATACACAATATTGCATCTGTCCATTTCCTGTTTTGTACCCTGATTCAATTTTTACTTTTCAGCATGGTACAACTTGAAGGTATAATGTCCCAAAATTAAACACTGAGAAAATATCGTAACAATTTTCTATACTAGCTTTTCAGTTAGGCAACTCATACACAGAGGGCATCTAATGGATCTTATGAAGATCAAATTTATTTTTACAGGCTGGAGAATTGAGAACAGTCCTGCTGAAAAGGACTTGTGGGTCCTTGTTGGGGTCCCTCCCCTGCCATGGAGCCCTGAGGGGAGGCACGGGGTTTCCCTGCCCCTGCTCAGCCTCGTTCCCCATTGGTTGGTTTGTGTTCCCCTGCACGGGCAAAGCAGCTCGGGTGCGGACTGTAGCAGAGTCTCTCGGCAGAGCCCGGCCATGCGGCTGGGGAAATAAACATCTCTGAAACATCTAGCAAGAATCCGTCCGTATATATTTCTTTTCCACGGGACTCCTGGTTTGATATAGGCGTGTTGCAGTATCCCCACTGCAACATAATGGTAGAGATTTGAGGGCAGAACGATCCCCGATCCCTAAGCGACTTTGTGTGAGTAAACCCTGGAAACTTGGGATTCTTCTTCTTGGTTTTGTTTTGCTATTCCATATCTAAACTATGGAGGAACCGTGGGAAGACTCTTGGCTTTCAGAGCCGCATATGGACATTTATCTTAAACTTAAAATGATTCTTGAACAACGATTTGAAAATTTTAGCTTGATTCAAGCTCAGAAAGAACTGAAACACTTCCTGGCATGGTTGTTTAAGGACTTTTTCTATGTTTCTTGGGATTTAATTCTTACCAAGAGCTTTTGGAAGACCGTTTGGACCCAGTTAATATTTGAGTCAAAATATATGCCGATGGAAGAATATTTTCATGAATATTATTTAATAACCGAGACTGTTGAGCAATGTCAGCTGTGTCCTGGTGAAGGGAAGCCTGGCTCAGGGACCGTGCGACCCAGGCCACGTGCACCGAGCGCTCTGCGAGCAGCAGCGAGACGGTTCCTGTGCGCGGGCGGAGCCACGCGGGCCACAGTGTCGGTGGCGGAGCGAGGCGCGGCAGGAGCGGCGGGACCCAGCAGTGCCCGCCCGGCCCCGCGCAGCGCGTGGTGGAGCGAGCCCCGTGAGCGCCCGAACGAGAGGGGCGGCGCGCGGGCGGCGGCTGGCGGCGGAGCGGAGCCATGCCCAGCCGAAACGCGCGCTGGAGCAGGGCACGGGGGGGTCATCGCTTGGGGGCCTGGCCGAGACGTGGGCGCAGCCCCTGGCAGTGGCAATGCAGCTGAGAGCAGAGGAGGCGATGCACGGAGAACAGAGCGGCGCGGCCCGGCCCGGCCCGCGCGGCCCCGAACGCGACCCTGGGAAAAGCGCGCCGAAACCAGCAGCGCCGATAATTCCAACACGGGAGCGACCGAAAGAGAGAGCAAAGACACAGCGAGACAGAAAACAGCAGCCACTCGGAAAAAGGAAAAGACCATAGTAGCTAAGATCTTAGGGACAGTGAAATGGTATAATGTTAAACAAAACTATGGTTTTATAACAAGATGTGATAACCAGCAAGACATATTCGTGCATAGAACTGCTATTAAAAAGAATAACCCTGAAAAATGCATCCCAAGCTTGGGAGATGGAGAGGTGGTGGAATTCAAAATCATACAAGGTAGAAAAGGGTTACAAGCATCGCAGGTCACTGGGCCTGATGGTGTTCCTGTGAAAGGCAATATATATGTGAAAAATCGTAGTCATGTTAGACAATATCTCCATTGTAAACCCCCCCTACAGTCTCCCTTTCCTAATCCCACCTTTCCCTTCTACCCTATGTCCTATTACCCCCAATGTATTCCCAATCCGTTTTTTCATCCATGGTTTCCCTCACAAAACCCTGCCTTTGCCAATTGTTTCCCCAAAAATCCTTTTCCAATGCCGATGGGGGGATGAAAAGGGGGAGGGAAGAGATTGAACCCTCTCCTGCCTCAGTTTCCCCACAGGCATGTCCAGAGAGTTCTGTCTCCCTTCTATCAGCCCTAAGATGTTCCAGAGAATCTGTTTGGACATTTAAAGACTCAGGAGGGGGGCTTGTTTTGTTTTGAAACTGTCCCTGTTATGTTTATCCAGTTGTCTTCATTCTCCTTTTATTAAAATAAAACGGGTGAGATGTTGGGGTCTCTCCCCTGCCATGTAGCCCTGAGAGAGGCACGGGGTTTCCCTGCCCCTGCTCAGCCTCGTTCCCCATTGGTTGGTTTGTGTTCCCCTGCGCGGGCAAAGCAGCTCGGGTGCTGTGACTGTGGCAGAGTCTCTCGGCAGAGCCCGGCCATGCGGCTGGGGAAATAAACATCTCTGAAACATCTAGCAAGAATCCGTCCGTATGTATATGTTTCTTTTCCACGGGACTCCTGGTTTGATATAGGCGTGTTGCAGTATCCCCACTGCAACAGGTCCTGGTGCACAAAAGGGTGGACTTGATCCGACAATGTGCACTTGCAGTCCAGAAAGTCAACCATATCCTGGGCTGCGTTAGGAGAAGGGGTGGCCAGCAAGTCAATGGAGGTGATTCTTCCCCTCCATTCTTGTGAGACCCCACCTGTAATACTGCATCCAACTTTGATGACCTCAGCACAGAAATGGCGTGTACCTGTTGGAGTAAATCCAGAGGAGAGCCATGAAAATGTGTGGAGGGATGAAATATCTCTTCTGTGAGAAAAGTCCGAGAGTTGGGGTTGTTCAGCCTGCAGAAGAGAAGGCTCTGGGGAAACCTCACTGTAGGCTTTGAGTACTTAAAAGGATGTTATGAGACAGATGCAGACAAACATTTTCTAAGGGTCTGTTGCTATAGCACAAGAGGAAATGGTTTTAAACTCATAGAAGGTCAACTTTTATTTGATATAACAAAGGAGTATTTTACAATGAGGGTGCTGTGACTCCAGAGCAGGTTGCCCAGAGAGGTGGTGTATACCCCATTCCTGGGAACATTTCTGGTCAGATTGGACAGAAGTCTTAGCAACATGTTGTAGTTTAAGATGTCCATGCTCATTGCAAGGGAAGTTTGAACTAGATGACCTGTAAAGATCTCATCAAACTCAAAGTATTCTATGATTCTATGATTTTCATATTTATTTCTCTTGCTGTCTTTTTTAATGACTTCTTAATGCCAAAAAAAATAATGAAGAAATTAAAGTGAGGGGGAAAAAAAAGGAGAAAAAAGTATGCGTCAGGAATAAACTTGTGGGACAAAAAATAAAATTACAACATAAGCATCACTTTAATTATTATGCAGTACTTAAAAGCTACAATGAAATAAAATATGATCAATAAATTGCATAGTGTTAATCATGTCAAATAAGGGACATTGCAGACAATCTAGAAAAGGTCAGTGATAATTTACCTACTACAGTAAAAATCTACTTGACAACAGAATTCTAGCTTTTCTGAAGGAATAGGCATTAAAAAAGTTAGAGAAGAAGAATGAATGCTGTCAAATTAAGCAAAAAGAGTACTTACAAACTAGGAATGACAAAGATAATCATGCTGACATCAAAATATGTGCATAAAATAACATCTACTCTTAAAAAGTGTGAAGAGTTTTGTTTGTAATGAATATTTTGACAGATATGTCATACAGGTTTCACCTCTCCTCCAAATTTCCATTCTATTAACACAAAAGAATAAATGGAAGAAAAACATTTTTTGGTAGTATAGTAAGTGCACATATGTTTCAAGATATATATGTGCTCTGATGGTTAAGGAGTATGTGGTCTGGCCTTTTGAGTATTTTCTGATTTGTTTGCTTTGTATATCTCCTACCTCTGTTTTTAAGCTAAAACCCACAGGAAATTTCCATTGGATTTCTCTTTCCAAAAGATATGAAATATTCTCTAGCTACTTAAAAGATGTTGATCTAAGACTCATAACAACAGCATGAACAAGTGCCCTTTTCAGGTCACAGATTTTTCATGCAGAGGAGATCTGTAAATATTTTTAATGTTTTATTTCCAGATGGAAAAAATGTGTTCTCATTTCTATGCATATTAATTTATTATGTGATTTGTTTCACACTATACCACTGCCAACCCATATCAAAAACCGTAGAATAAACTCAACACCAATCCATTTATCCATATCTATGTGTGTTTGTGTTTGGGTACTTACATATATGCAGTCTCCCTGTCTGCCCATTTAAAGTCTGTGGTGGGTTAATCCCTGCTGGACACCACGCCTGGCTATTGTTCCCTCCTGTATACTAGAGGATGGGATCAAAACAGAAGGAAGGCAAGAAGGCTTTTGGATAAAGATAATGACACTTTAATAAATTAAGCAAAAGCCACATAAGTCACCAAAGCAGAAAAAAAATTTAAGTTCTTTCCGTTAGTAGGCAGATGTCCAGCTACTTCCTGGGAAGTAGGGCCCTCAGCATGCATTACAGTTGCTTGGAAGGACAAAGACCACAATCACAAACTTTCCTCTTCCTACTATTTTCCCTGAACATTCCTGCTGAGCATGACAGCTTACAGTATGGAGTATCCATTTGGTCAGTTTGGTTGTCTCAGCTATGTTCACTCACAAATTCTTGTTTACTCCAAGCCTACTTATTCTGACAGAACATGAGGTAGAGAAAGAAAGCCTTGGTCTTATGCTTGGTCTTATTCTCAGCATTGCTGAGAATTAGATAAATTGTTGCTGTGTTATCAATGCATATGGGTTTCATTGAAGAAATCATATGCAACCCATATCATATGCATCATATATATATGCAATCATATGCATATATCATCATATGGGTTGCTATGAAGAAAGTTAACTTCATTCCACCCAGACTCATTTCAAAATCTCATTTCATATTTGTAGATGTGTGGAAAGAGGTACATTTTATACTGCGTCCATCTTTCTAATTTTTACCATGTTGCACAAAGAGAAAATTGTGAGACTACATCAAGAGTGAACCTAAAGATAATACTACACCAAGAAGAAGTTGACAGCCCTACTCAGTTTTTTGTAAGTAAACAGGTTATGGAAACCAGAGAAGAACCAGAGACCACAGAAGCAGGAAAGCATATGATTATATTTGGTCAGGACAGTGGGACAACCTAATCAGGTCTTATTGTCGTAGCGATCTTACCTTCTGTATAACTAGAAGATAGAAACAATAGAACTAGAACTACCAAAATATACATATATATACATACATACACTCTTCTAAGTATTATATTAAATTTATACTATAAATATATATGTTTTACATATGGAGAATATATCAGTCTTTAAAAATACCATGGTCTTGCTGGGCATGTTGAAAAACAAGTGGACATTGCACACTTACATAAAAGGATGCATAGATGAGTTTTCAGTAAAGCTTCACTATGAATTTTGGGGCATTTTTTGTTTTACACTATCTGAAATAGTGAGTTATGTAGATGTTGAAAAATATTTCCATATCACTTAAGTTTAATGTCCTTGTATGTGACTCTGGAAAGACTTCAGAAGAGCTGGAACAATTGACATTGTGACTTCCTAAGAATTATCACTATATAGTAGAGCATAAAAATTTAGAACCACTTCTAGAATCAGACAGATTTACACCTGCAAAATCTTGGACTTGCAACAACAGAATAGATAGTCTTGCATACTTTAATGCCAAAGCAGGTAAGATAGGACAAGAACTAAACTTTCCAAACAAATCAGGGGTTCATTATGTCCTATCAAGTACATCCTTCTACTGTACAAGAAAAGGATGGCAATTCTGTCCCTTATTGCCATACCCCACACCTTAGTGGAGAGCTAGTACCTTAAAATCAACAACAAAACAACATCAGAAGTACTTTGAGCAGTACAGAGAAATGATTAAAAGAGTCTTCAATAAGACTACATTACAACACAGGCTTATACTTTCCTCTCTGGCAAAATGGAATCTCTCCGAAATCCCAGCTAAAGATATATAGTGCAGCTGAGTTTCTATGATTATTTTAAGGAAAAAAATAATAAATGAGTCACGTCAGTCAGCAAGTCTTCTTTTAACAAACCAGATATTATTTAATATCTAAATCAAAGGGATTTTATCTCTGTTTAGACTATGTGTAACGATCAGTATATTTCAAGATGATAAATAAAACATCCAGACTGAACACAAACCCTTCAAAAACAAAAGAATAACCAATATAAGAATATCAGAATGTCATTGGAAAGTTATTTGATGCTTAAAGCATATTTGCAGAATGTTTCTGTAATTAGGTTTAGCAATTTAAAACATATTTTCTTTAATAATGAACCCTTAATCACAGAAAAAAAGTAATAAATTTTGAAAAAAGAAGATAGGATTTTGTAAATAGGAATAAAGTAAATTATTCTAGTCGTGGTTCTTCGTTTTCTCTAACACTCAAATATCAAAAGCAGAAACAGAGCAAATAGCTCACCTCTTTCCCTTGAAAGTAATTAAAGATAAAATAAAATTTGCTCCATAGCTGTCACACAAATGAAAGAATGGAAACACAATTTCCAATTACAGAAAGAAGAAATAAGTTTTTCTATTATTAGAATTATGTCAAACATACATAGTACTTTCTTCTAATATAGAAAAGTCAACATCAGTAGCAAACGTTTTTTCGTTCCCTTTAAATATAGAGTCCAAAAGCTACATAGAAACTTAGCTACAGTGACACTTGGAAAACTTCTGGACATTTTGTTGTGTCCTACGGTCCCCAGTGCCCTTATTTCTGTTGTGGGAATGGACTATACAGTTGATTCATTGTCACACAGAATTCGGTGTCTGAGCCTTCTAGTGCTAAGGAGAGGAGACAAAATTTATTATATAAAATTTATATGTGCACAGCAAGAAGCAGAGCTTGAGAATAGAAGAACAAAGATTATGTTAATGTGCAGAAATTCTGGCATCTTTGGTTACAACAGACAAGAAGAGATCTCTTCCTTCACTTACAGAGATGTTGCAGGTGGTGAAACTATTTTCTTTGCACAGATGTGAGACATCAGCCTAACAGACAAACTTTTTGAAGCAGAACCAAATTTCTAGGTTCATCAACATTACAGATAAAAGAATGACTCTAATGCAGCACTGAGGGATACTTTGCTAAATTTTAAATTAAATTGTTTGGGATCCAGTCACAGGATAGCTGTTGAAATACAAAATAAAATTTAAGAACTTTCCCTGCACATTTTTTTTCTTTTTCAGAGGCAGTGGGTTATGATTTACAGTTACTACTGAACTGAAAATATTCTGTATAGGCTGCAGTTAGAAATGGAGTAATTAATTCAGTAAAAATGTAACTCAGGTCTTTCTGTACTACACTTTAACACTGCCATATCTTCAAATAAGTTATTAAATACACCGTGCAGTGCAAATCCACAGTAGACCTGCTGAAGTAAGGAAGACTAGGAAAAATCTAATAAAAGATTTGGAGAGAAAGACTACATGGAGGGAAGTGCAATACAGAAAACAGAACTGAGAAATTAAATTGATTAAAGGTGTTGAAGAAATGACAAATGTTTGCTGCAAATCTGTAGCTGAACTATTAGTATAGTGTAGAACATGATATTATAGTATAGATGTCTTTATGAACCTCTTAAAAAACATGTAATGGCTTTTGTCCCTACTGATTCAGGAGCATTGACAAAGCCTTTCCTTTTACCAATTGTTCCAGAAAACAACAATTTGTGTAAGGGAAGATATCTTGTGACCTTCAGACCTACCATAAAATTTTGAAATTATTCTGTAGCATGATTTGTGCTGACTAAATTTGGTAAGCAAAATTGTGAATGGCTCAGTAAAAAAAAAAAAGCTTGGCTCAGTAAAAAAAAAAAAGCTCCATTTTTATTCCTGCTTTCACACTGTTGTTTAGTGTGGATGACTGCAAGCACAGTTAAGATATACATAGCATATTCAGAATGGGGACAATAGTCCAACCTTCTTAGCACCACTCCATGATACTCTGCCCTTGTAACACACATGCCTCAGAGAATTTTCAGCCTGACACTATGCAGAAAGATGTGAGGCAGTTGGAACTGGGAAAGCTGGAAACACTGGAAATCTGAAGCTAAATAATCAAATAATAGAAAACCTCACAGGTTGCTTTAAAAGAGAAAAATGAGAAAGGCTCATGTATAACAGAGAAGAAAGCAGAGAAATTATTGAGAGAAAAAGGCTGTAAAATTGCTGGGCATTCAATGAGAATGGATTTTGTATCAAATAAATTTGAACCTTTTATTTTACTAAACAGGTAATCATCTTTTACTCCCCTATATATTTATAAAGGGTCAATAGCAATCAAACTCTATACATTTCCCTGCTTTTTCCTAATTGCAATTTATATTAAACACAGAGTCAGCAGTGATATTGAAAATGTTTTTATTTGCAACTATGTGCACTTTATATTAAATTATTACACAGTGCTGTAGGATGAAGAAAAGCATTACCTTGTCAACATGTAGCACATATAGCACAGGAAGAGCATTGACCTGTTGGAGTGAGTCCAGAGGAGAGTCACTAGGATGACTAGAGTAATGGAAGAACCTCTCCCATGAGGAAGGCCTGAGAGGCTTGGCCTGGGAAAGAAAAGGCTTCAGGGTGACCTAATTGTGGCCTTCCAGTACCTAATGGGGACCTACAAAAAAAAAAAGGACATTTTACAAGGGCATGTAGTGATGGGATATGGTGGAAAGGCTTCAAACTGAAATAGAGTAGGTTTAGATTATGCATTAGGGGAAAATTCCTTACTGTGTGGTTGGTGAAGCAGTGGAACAGGTTTCCCACAGAAGTTATGGATGCCCCATCCCTATAAGGTTCAAGGCCAGGTTGGATGGGGCTTGGAGCAATCTGTCTAGTGGAAGGTTATGACAGGGGGTTGGAACGAGATCATCTTTAGTCTGGTCCCACCCAAACCATTCTGTGATTATATGATTCTACGAACATAAACTTATGCCCTTTTAAGTCCTGAATATTCTTTTCCAAAGGAATTCAGCACTCTTAGTTCTATATTACATATGTAAATTATATATGCACACCACACACATATATATATAAAAAGGCCCCTTGCAGCCTTTCTAATAGTTATTCATAAAACTCCATCTTTAAACAAGGTTTCTTTGAAAAAAAGAATGAAGCATTTCATGCAGCAAATCTCAGTGGCTCTTAACTGATCTTTTTTGCAGGAGGTCCATTTCCTTATTATTTGATGAGTAAACAGATTCTTCACACTAAAATACACACGAGGTCATAGTCTGTAATTTCTGACCTCCTGTAAAATATTATAATTTTACAGTTTCTTATGTATATGTAGAGGTGCTTGAATATCACTATATGACATTTCCTTCTCTCCTGCTAATTGAATTATATATTTTAGTAATTTGAACACACCTTGGATGTCAAATGTGAATACTAATGCACCCTTTTTTTTCCTTCTGTAGGAAAGGTACATAAACATTATAAGTATATATATGCATGATTACTTTGATTTCTCTTTTTAAAGATCCTTTCCTAAATCTAGCTAAATGCATGGAACTAGAAAAGCTTGGGGTTTTTTTCTCCATCAACACACATAGCATGAAATCATGTTTTCTCAATGTAGAATATTTTCTAATCCTCTGCTCTTCCCCATCTGCAAGCATGACCTAATATTCCCCAAAAACATAAAGACTTTTTCAAATTCACTGGATATTTTATTGCCAAATATATTCAAGGATAGGAAATTAAAGATCAGACATATGGATAATATATTTGAAAATTTAGGGCTTTTTCCCTTCTATAAAATATTATCTGACTGCCATCTATAAGTATATTTAATATGGATGATGAAAAATGAAATAGAAATTGTATACTTCAATTCTTTAATTTTCACATGGGCTGTGGAACTGTTCCAGGAGCTGTAACCTTACTGGAGTGTGATCTTTTCTAAATATATAAGTGTAACAGAAATTATGTGCACACCCTGACAGCATAGAAAGAAGTAAGAGGTACTAGCCTACGCGGTTTCCCTCTCAAGTTCTAAGATGTAGGGTGTTATTTATTTCAAAGTAATTCCTCTAGCACTAATATAACTTCTCATATATGAACAGGTGACAATTCTTCTCATATCATAATATTTTCACTAAATTAACATTACTTCATTGTGTAGTTACCTTTTGTGTTGTAAAGCCAATTTAGCAAGCCTGAGATATTTTTTCAATTATATTTGACCTAGAAGATAAAAGTCATGAAGTGATATAACATAAAAGACATCAACTATTCTACATCCCAATTTACATAAGCATAAATTGTTGTAGAGTAGATACAGTACATAGAATGTCAGGTGTCTGTAAGTACATAATGGCTATAATTCTAGAAATTTTCATTTTTAAGCAAGGCATTTGCATGTAGCTTTCTATAGATTTCCTAAAATTAATCTGGAAAAGAGAACAATTATTGAGGAATGAAGGGAAAAATAAATTAAATGAAAACATAATTTCTAGAGTATTTTAGAGATAGAAGTTAAACTTATGTAAGCAGAAGTGGTAGTGCAGCAGCATGCACCCACATATACTCAAATCCCTCATTTGGGTTGCTACTAAGCAATATACATCATGTGGGTGCTCTGAATGTCTCCTGAGATTATAGCAAATTAGGAGTAAATTATTCATTGGCATGCAGTTTGGAGATTGCTCTCGCCTGACTTACAAGCAATAGTTCTGATTAAAGAATAATAAGGAGAAATGAAAGAAAGAGTCTTCATAGACATGACTCTCAGACTCTTCGGACTCATTTTTTAAACCCCTATATTTTTCTCTTTTTTTGGTGCTCACTCAGAAGTGCCTTTATAAACCTAAATTGTCCAACAATACTAATCATGCAATGAAGCAAAAGTGGATCATATACCCTTAATTCCACTTTATACAGGTAGTAGTATCACCTTGAATAAAATTCGTTTTAGCCTGCAGTCAGTTTACTGGTGTAACTAAGGTATATTATCCTTTCAAAAGATAAAGCTATAGTTCAAAGAAATAGAGTAACTACTCTAGAAGATGTTTGAAACTTATGGTCTTACAGCAACAAAAAGATTACAATCTAATAGCTATTGTTAGAGTAACAGTAACACTAAAAATCAACAAATAAGGCAATGAAATTTTTTTATTAGATATCGCTTATTCTGTATTAAAACAATATGTAACTCAATGTCCAGCTTTTTTCATGGTTTATTTGGCTTTTCTCATTTACAGTTTGGTCTTTCCTATATTGGTTGCTAACAACACTCCACTATATGCAAAAATGAAGAAATCACGAAGTTTGAAGAGAGGTTACATTTTGCTACAAAAAAAAAAATGTTTATACAATGCTTACTTACCTGTCAGCTGAAGTTTGACTGAATCCAGCAGAAGGCCAGGCAAATATGTTCCTAGAATTTTAATATATGCCACAAGGAAATTGAGTATGCCACTCTCCCAATCTTCTAGCCACCTGCCTCTACTTATTTTGTAATAAAATGTGAAATTGCTTACTTATGAATCCATAACAATGCGAGAAATGAAAAGGACTTCCACTAGAAAAATAAAGATCTTTTCACCTTTGACAGCAGGTTTTTGTTCAAAAGAAACAAAATCAAAAGAATCGTTTGATACATATTGCTTATTTTAGATAGATATAGTCCATAATTTTAGATAGATATAGTCCATACAGTTTAAAAACTGAAGTTACTTATAAGATTTCTTTGAGTGACATATACACAGAAGTTCACTGATAACACTGTTGATAGAAAATTACTCATTAGTTCAAATGGAATACTAAGACTGTGAAATGCTGTTCTCATAATCACTATGGTAGTTAATCACTGTTGCCAGGAATAAACAAACAAATAAACAAATGAGCCTTTTGAGTAATTTGATCTGCTTAGAAACACTTAATATCTTAATGCCACTGACTTAGAAATCTATAATGGAACAATGTTCTCAAAAACATAGTAAGCAAAATCTGGTGCAAGGTAAGTTAAACATTTTTAAGTTACCAGACTTCTGAACATTTAAAATTAATGTGTAAAGACTTTTAAACATAGGGTTTAGAACTAGACTTGGAGAAGAAAAGCTGAGCTTTCCTCAGAAACTTCAGAGAAAATTGGTGTATTGGAGATGCTAAACTATGCTTATCAAAGTATTCCTTACCTTGAAACATTTTTTAAAACGTTCTGCATAGATAAACTATACCAATTACAAAATTAATTCTTAAAATGCTGATTGAGTCTATTTTGATTGATTCTATCAATTTAAAACACATGAGTAGGAATTAATTATAAAACTAGAAGTTAGTAACTCTTCTGGTAAAAGGAATCTTGAAAAAGTCATATTTTGAGGTGCAAACATGTCCTAAAATTGTTATAAATTTTATGTGACAACTTGCATATAGGCATAGCCATGGACATTGACTTGCATGTATATACTCATATGTCACTATGCATACATGCACAAACAGTATCTTAAGAGAAGAAACCCCACAAAAAATTAATGAGTGGGATGTAATTAATCCAAGGTATTTGAATATAAAAATAAGATCCTTTCTGTAATTTTTTCAACAACATTACGTAGACCTGCATCTCTCCCTCACCAAAAAAAAGACATTTAAGAAATCAAAAGTAACAATGGAATTCACAGTACTTGGCTTAAGATAAAAATTATTGCAGTCACAGAAGTACATACAGATTTTTACTTTCCTATGTAGAATTCCTAAGAATTTTTGAAGAGCTGTTAGAAAAAAAACTCTAGACCAATTTTAGGCTGTATGTTCTTAGAAACTGTGAAAGGTTTTTTAAAAAGTAGAAACTACTGATTAGTAGTGCTCTACTAATTCTCTGTCAATACTTTTTTGGGTCTACCTGTGAGATTCAAATAATTCTGGCATTTACTGGCATTTACTAATCTATTCCACTCAAACTAATGAAGGACTGATATCATAATTCCATATTAATTTGCATTGACTGTAGGTATAAAGAAAACATGTAGATTAATATAACTAGATTAATATAAATAATACAAATTACTGTGACTGTACTGTAAACACAACTTACCCTACTATGTTCTGTACTGGTTTTAAGAGATTTCAGGTACTGTGGATTAAGATGAAAAGATAATATACTTTAGTTCTATATGAATTTTCATATGACATTTTGAGTAAGAGGCTAAAATGATACAGAATCAACATGTTGCAAGGGTTTAAAAGCTAGATTTATTGAGAGAACCTGTGAAGGATTGTCACAAATTCTGTTACATTGGCTTTTTAAAGTCAAGCGTGTATTAAAAAAATGTATGCTGTATTTTAATATGCTCCATTTCAGTCACATTTACTTAGACATGACGTACCACTTAATTCACTGAAGTCCTATGGCCTGTATTGTGTCACATATGAGACTCGATTACACTGTTTCTTCTGGCTTTATGACATATGAATCCATTAATAACCACAGAATTAAGCAGTTTTATGTCTGGTAGTTAAAGACGCATGACTGCATTAAAGGAGGCTAAAAAGTTACCATATTTCAATGTAAAATTCTTTCTAATGAACTCTTTACACAAGTAAAGATAATAAATAGAGTCTTTAGAAAGATGAAACCTTCAGTGTACCTTCCCAAGCTACTTAGCTGGAGAACAGACTAATTTGGCAGCTTAATGGCACCAGTTGCTCCCAGTGGCAATTTGCCTCTATTGGGCAAGAATCAACATGCATAAACAAATTAGTGTGATGTTACTTTGATAATCCAAGTGTTAGCATGATTAACTATTTCACTTGCTTGATTTGATTTTCATTGCATATTTACCTCTATGTTAAATATTTCTTTACTCTGAAATCGCCTTATTATAAAATACTTATTCAAGTAAACAACTACAGATTGACTGTATTTTTAATTTTTTTAGTACCCTGATGGGTTATATGTCAGAAACACTGGAAATGCAAAACATCATAAAAATAAGTGAAACATTTAATCAAAATTTTGTGTAGTAATTATTCAACCTCTATTTCCACTGAAATTCCATGTAGTGAAACCTTCAAAAACTAAAATATATTTGTTTTATTCAACCTGTATCTTTCTTTCTTTTTGCCTCTGGATGTTTAAATATTTTCAGTGGAAACACTTTGCAACCATCTGGTTCACAGGTGGCAACAAATTTCAGTTAAATAAACATTATTATATTCTTTCTGTTCAATGTTGAGTCAAGCTCCAGAATTAATGCACTTCTTTAGTGAAATAATGCAGCAAATAATCAATCTCCATTGGTATGGTATGGTAACAGTAGGGTGGAAAAGAGTATTAGTCATTCTACTATTTTTTCTTTTTGCCCACTTTCTCATCTATCCACATTCTTTCAACCTTTTTTTTCTATTAAAAAAAAAAAAATGAAAATACACCACCAACAACCAAACAAACCCAAAACCAAGAGAAAAAAAGGCTCTAAATATAAACAATAAAAGACATAAACATAGGAAAGATCATCTATTATTTTAACTTTCCTTTTCCTCTAAGTCATAAATCATTCCTATTTTAGTTCTTGTATTTATATATTATTTTTCAGAGCAATGACCTGTATTAATGCCTGTGAAACATTTAGTTATACTAAACAAATAAATATTTTTTTTTTTTAAATTTAGCATTTAATGAATTATTGGGAAAAGGTAACTCACCAGATCATCAATTTTTCCATCTGTATTCAGTTGATTATGTGTGACTGCATACGTATCCTTCCATTGCATTGAGTGCAGGCCTTGTTGAATGTTTATCTGGAGACTTTTTTAGACTGATCGAAAATTGCACTTTAATACTTGATTGGCTCGGTGTTTGTTCAGCTCTTGATTCCACTCTCTGAATTGACTAAGTCTCCAACAACCATAATGGGAACTTAGGGACCTCCCTCCTGTATTTCCACCTAGACTGTAGACATCAAAAGTTAGACAAGATGAATCCCACCCACAAGAGTTTAAAGAGAAGTAATGTTCTTTTATATGGACTGAATATTTTCAGTAATAACTCTCATGTGTTGAAAGTGAATTTTATAGGTAATTTTATTTAAATAGTATTTCCTTTTCCAGTGGAAAAATAACCTAGGAGCATTCATTTACATTAGTTCAAATATTAAGTTTCAATTTCATATACTGTACCTGAGTACTGTAGTATTTTATCAGTTTTTCTACTGCACCCTAGTCCAGCTGGAGAATTCTCATCTGAGACTGCTCTTCTAAAAGCTCCCCTGTACATGGCAGTGTTTTTCTTGTGTGTGGCCAATCCCTTCTTCCAATTTTTCTATGATTTGCAGGCTTTTGAAGCTTAAAACCAGTTTAGATTACATGGTATAATTTAAATGGAAGAGCTTTCATTCCTCCAAAATATTTCTTTTTCTAGAACTATCCAATTTAAACCAACATTTTATTATATTGTTACACTTATCTCAATGCTTTCTTTCCTGTGTATTAATTACAGGGATGAAAAGTATAAGCACTCAATCTACACTATTTTTTATACATCTGTGTTGATTTAAAAGTAAAAATAAATAAACAAACAAAAATATATTTCCCTCTATAAATACATACACAAGAGAAGGGGAGGCAGAGAAAACTAGTTTTCTTGAGTTTACATGGCTTTATCAATAGAAAATGAATTTAATCCAAACTCCCAGAGTGAACAAGAAAATTACAGTAGAGTAAGACAGAATTCAAATATTGTCAGATTGTGGCATTTTTTCCCCTTCAATAAACACCAAGTAGCCTATTTCCTTTCTCATTGAAAGAAAAATTTTAAAAGTCACTGCATTTTTTCCCATGGAGTCTCAGCTCATACTGAGAGAGTTTCTGTAGATTAGGTGGCTCCTGTGAGTTCCCATGCTCATTTGCTGTTATAAATTGGTCTTTTTCACATTCCTTTATTCAAATGGCTTTGCTTTTTTTATCTTTGCTGATACCCAAGACAAGACACTTCACTATATTGTGCTCCAAAGTCCTAATCTATAAAAATCGCTTTTATTCCCCAATAAATACACACATCTATACAAAATCCTAGTATTCTTAAAGAATTAAATTAAATTACACATCCTTAGCAAAATATAACATCTGAATGTAAATTGCTAGATAAGAGTTAGATGGTATCACCACAAGTATTGTTCATGAATTTTTTAAAATTTGTATTTTTTGAATTCAGGTATATCATTAGGTATTAAGTAATGTAACTACTTTTCTCACTCCAAACTGAAGGCTTTCCCCATCCCTGCTGGATCAAGACTGCAACATCACTTTGACCAAGAGACTTCAAAATTTCAGCAATCAGGTCTCATTTCTGGATCCACAGGTGGTGATTTTATACCTTTCTACTCTTATATTTCTTTATTTTTTTCTCTTTTGTACATTTTCTCAAGTGTTAATTTTATGTTTTTTAGTTTTGGTTTTCTAACCAAAATGGCTACATTTTAAAATTTGCCAAGTACCTTATTTTATCCTAAATGTTCTAAAATTTGCAAGTAAAAGTTTGATACTAAACCTCCTGAGAATTTTGTTGCTTTTCCTGTGCACCACTCAAAGTAAATCAAGCAACCTTTCCCTTAAACTGCCAGGTGGACTGGGCCACAACAGCTGCAGAGGGGAAAAAACCACAAACAAACAAGAAAACACCCCAAAAAACCAAAACAAAATAAAACAAAGCCACTCAGACAAATTCCATTCATTTTTGATAGAATTCAAGGGGGGCTACTGTTAACGGTAGTCAGCACTACAGTCTAGAACAGTCAAGTCTGGTGAGAAATCTATAATGAAAAGGATGGACTTAATATTGTCATGTCTGATGATAAAAGTTTCTACTTCAAACCATTCAAGTGTTTTCTTGCAGGCCTAAATGTCTTTCATCCTTAAGAAGGGGCTCTCATGTAATCCTAGGGACACCAAACTTAGAAATAGAATATATATTGCCATTATGAATTCTGACAATTGGAATATCCATCTGAAATGGAATTCCAAATGAACATAAATCAATTAACTTAAAATCAAAGGTTAAATCAAACAGAACAATGGAACACTCTTAATCCTTTTCTTTGTTCCAGAAGAAGGTTCTGGCTGTTGCAGATTTTATTGGAGACAGCAATAGATGCCAATTTAAAGTCCATTTCTTATAAATCTCTGACTATAATTTTGAAAAAAAGTCAAGAAAAATAACAAGATAATTTCCTAGCTTTAAAAAATTCTTTTGAATTTTTGCATTACATTGATGATGCTTATCCTTGAAGGGCTAATATACAATACAATTCTGAAAATTATAGACAAGGAAGTATTATGTTTATGTCAAGGTTAAGTTTCTTTTATTAGAGTTTGTTATTCACAATTTCATTTTGTGTTTATGAGCAATAAATCCTTTGCACACTCACCAGTTTCAGCAAGACGATGACATAAACCGACCCCCCAGTTTTTGTAGCTTCATTGATTGCCAGGATGCCATTACTGTTGTTTAGCACTCTTCTGCCTACCATGAAATTTTCCATTATTAGACACACTTTTGAGTTCCGTAGAGCTTTGCCCATCTTCATGTGCTTGTATTGAATTTTTTTCTTGCTGAGTTTTTGCTCAAGGCCAAATTATCTTGAAAAGTGTAAATTAAAATAATACGGATATTTCTAAGGAAGATATTAACAAACAAATATATGAGAGTATGTGTATGCAGAGAGAGTGATCTATAACCTATCTAAGTTCTACATCCATTCTGTTGAAAAGTTCTTGTGTCTTGGAGAAGGTCAGTGCTGTGCTCTGGCCCTTACTTGTCCTGGGGTTTTTTGCTACCTTACTTGTTACTTCCCTGCTAGAGAAAGTGTCTGCCGGCCAAATCTCTGTCTGATCTGATTAAGTCAGACAATACAGTGCACCAAGCAAGGAATCCCCTCACAGGTGTTCCTTTTGAAAAATATCCATATAAAAGAGGTGAATCCAATTTTACTTTTAAGCTGGGTCCCTCCTGAAATCTCTTTGACTTTGAAGCAGGCTCTGATGCTGATTTTACTTTAAAGAAAACATTATTGTGGCAAATTCAAATATTTAGCATTCCCAATACATCAGAATTAATGGTGCCAAGTTTAATAATTTCTGTCCAACCCATGTAATCATATTTGTATGTTTGTAGATTTATCACTTGTTATTATCATCTTCTTTAAACATTCAGCTTGTATATCTTTTATCACTTAGGGGACAAATACTTAATCATTTTGATTTCTTATAATTTATCTTTTAGTGTTCAAAGTACAATATTCAAATGCTGATATGAATGAAAAAATATCCTTCACTCTACCTGAGTTTCCAAAACCTACAAATTAATTTTCATGTAATTCTTTTTAAAAATCATGGACAGTGCACAAAATATTTAAGTCTAAAACAAGATCCTGGAACAAACTTCTAATCCATTCAATGGCAAATTCTGCATCTACAACCTACAGATAATGTCTCTGTACAACAGCTAACATGGCTTAAACTGAGAAACACGGCTCACATTATGACACAACAAAAAAAACCAACATAAATAAAGCCACTGATTTCAACACAATGGTGTCTGAGTGTTTCATAAATATCAGCATCCATGATATGAGAATACATCTCTATTATCATTACATACATAGGCAGTTGAAGTAAAGGAATTTGGAAACATGGGGTAAAAGAAGGCAATTCACATTAAGCAAAAATAAAATGTGAAATTGCTTTCTATCAGAACTTGGGATATATGAGAACAGAGATTAATTTCTCTTTTATTTTGAAGCAGTTTGAACTAACATCATTCCATGCTGATATAAGAGGGATTGCTCTCTAGTCTTTCTTGCAGAGTTTTCCCCTTTTCATAGGCAAGTTTAGAAGTTATTGAATCACTGAGAGGCAGAAAAACTTGTATGTGCTCAGGAGCTATTGTCCTACACTGCAATGAAAATGACCTTGACTCAAATCCCCAGTCAGAGACCAGACACAACTGAACATTGTTTTCTCGTGTCTTTTGTTAATGCTACCTCACAAAGACCTTTAAGTGTTCAAAGCAAATTATCACTGGCTACAATTGTTCTTGGCAAAGTTCAGTCTGCCATAGATCAGACAGCAGTATCTCAGACTGGACATTCAGAAAAGTTTAGCGGTAGTATCTTCATTATGTCTGAGGGAAAGGACAGGGAAGTATCTAGTTCTCCAGTTGTCTTCATTGCACAACTACATTTCTTTTCCTAGAGTTTTCTTTTTCATCAACTATATAACTTCCTATTAAAAAAAAAACCAAACAGGAGGAAAGATTCAACTTACTTCAATGTCCTTGATCAATTCCTTGATCACTGCTTTTCCTGTGGTGCTAAGCAAATGCCATGGCAAATGATGGAATTTTGGCATACAAATCAGACATTTTTAGAATTTGAAAGAAAAGCTGCTCATCTGAAGTTGCAAAGGTCGGAGGTTTTTTAAATCTATTAATTATGGAGAATGAAAAGAATTAACTTTGAAAGAAAACTGTGTTTACCTACAAAACTGTAGGGCTCGGAAAATTTTTGGCCCAGCTAAAAAAAAAGCCAAGTAAAATGTTTAAACCACATGCACAGAACCACAGGTTTAAAAACTTCTCAGTATTTTTAAGTCATAAGTCATAACCTATTTTTTTTTTTCTTAGTATGCTGCATCTTTTAAATATATGCTTCATTTCTTAGTCATCTGGCCCTGTCCCATGTTGGAATTGCTCCCTGCTGTTAATTAGAGGTGACTATGATTTGATTAATCTCAAACATGTGTTATATATGCACACTATGGAAAACTGTATTCCATATTTTCTACTTTAAACATTTTTGAATGCAATGGAAATAAGCCAAACATTTTTTAAGGACCTAATCTTTTCTTAATGAACAATATGGATATGATCAAAATAAGACATTCTAATCCATTTAAAGTGTTAAAAGTTCACAGAAATATGCACTAATCATGTACGGTATTTATCAATGTAATGCTAACAAGGTTTCAAATGCACACCACCTGAGCATCGTTGCTATCTGTAAATCTGAAGTTCTCTTCCTTTCTCTCCATTTAGACACAGGTTTGTCACAGTTTGACAATGTGCTTTACCTGACCCCACATTGTTGTTATGTTACCCATGTAGACTTTCTTTTGAAGACTCTAACCATATATTTTTATACCTAAGGAGCTAGCAGTCAAGGATGGATATAACACTTCCTTATGATTTTTCATAGCTCTTGATATTGAAAGGTCTTTAATAACTAGAGTGCAAACACAAGATCATTTTTTAGGACAGGATTATTCATATGCTTAAACTACATTTTGGGGGTAGTAATTATACAGTTATATAAGAAAAATTCAGTATATAAGGAAGTTTAATCATATGATTACATATTGTCTTTGTTTATAAGCATCTTTAAAGACCACTATTAAATCAAAATTTTTGAATACTTTATGTCACATTAATATAAGTGCCTACACATTTTTGTGCAAATAAAAACACTGTAAGTATTACCAAAAGTTCACTAAAAGATTTCCTCAGGCTATACAAAAGAGATTATTTTTTAAAAGTTAAATGTAAAAACTTTACTTTTTAAAAATTACAATTATTTAATTTGGTGGTTCTAATGATTTTTATGTATAACTTCGTTGTTATTAATATAAAGCCTCCAGTGGTAAGTGAAATATATTTCCAACTAATTTTTCCTACAGCTGTATACAAATCAATAACCAGAAGAATTCCAAAGGAAAAGCAAGTTGTACGGCCCTCCAAGTTCCTAATGAATGCAAATAAGCTGACCTTTCTTTGACAGCTATGAATATGGTTTTTCACAATTTTACATTGAAATTGCTGTAATCAGCAATTCATACAGCAAAAATGGAGCCAATAGTAGTTGTAAATAATTATGTGTTACAAGAGGGTGTGTGGTACAGTTACCACAGCAAACAAAATTCATGATTGTGAGAATAAGTTACTCTAACATATTTTGTCAAAAGGGATCTTCAAAGAGAACACACATGCTCTCTTTACTTGTTGGGGTTTTTAAATTTTTTTTCTATATCCTTGAAACCCTCTAGTTTTAGTGCTCCATTTTTATTGTTCAAAATGCAAATACCTTCACACCTTGAATTATTAATTTCTAACAATAACACCATTTTTATAGGCAGGTCAATGAGCCTGAAAGTAAAGGAAGATTACAGTCCAAAAAAAAGAAAAAAAGAAAAAAAAGAAGGATTCTTCATTTAAAAGGGGTAATATGTCCATGAAAATGCAATATTTCTCATACAATGATGTAATAAAACAGTGAATGAAAACAATGTATTTGAAACAATGAGCTACTGTAGTACTTCCACATCTAGTATTTCTTTCTCACAAATACTTTCTGAATAGTGCTGGAAAAATTAATGTATAAATTAAAGCTATGGCATATTTTTAACATCTATTTTAAAATGAAAAGCCTATACAGGTTTAGGAGAAATTGAAATTTGAAGCACTTGCATTAGAGCATTGTAGTTAGAATATTTAAAATGTCTGTGAAAATGCTGTTTGGAATAGATCTGAAGAAACAGCAATTACATTAAACATGTTAATTACAGGTGCATGTTGGTCTTTGAAAAAACCAAAAGAGATAAAAAAACCCAGAAAAAATACAATATTCTGGTTCATCATTCCTATTCAGCAAAAACTTGAAATACATGTGGCTGAAAAGTAGCTGCCTCAACTGAACACTGTACTAATTAGGATGATTAAATTTCCCCTTGTTTTGAATACAGAGGTTACTAAATTCTTAGAAGTAATTTCATTAAAATCATTCGTTCTTTTTGTCCTATTTTTATATTTTGTAAGAAGTAAATTTCTGATTTAATAAGCTTTGAATGCTCAAAGATCATAACAGGATATCAGCTAATACTATGTTCATATAATATGTGTGATATTTTAAAAGAACAGTCCTTTCTTGATGACATTTCCTCAGGATCTCTACTCTCGTAATTCTTTCATGTTCAGAATGAATCCCTGCTACATCTCACTCAATATTGATCTTCAAGGCATTTCTTCCAATCCTCTCCCCAGTGTGGTCACTGAACAGTATAAAAGTTCAATAGGAAGATCAGCTGCTCATCCACTTTTTGCTAAAGCAATTTGTATTATGGATTTATTTTAGCAGTCTACAGTGGCAGTTGCTGTTTTTACTATTTAAATGCTTTGATTATCTGACCTTGCTTACTTTATCTTTTTAAGTGCTGTGCATGGGCTTTAAAGTTGATCAATAAGTGGGGATTCCTCCACCACATTATGTTGAAATCAATCCTGATTCAGACTATTTGTATTTCACTCTTATGAGTCCATCTGTCTTTCTTAATTTTATATTCTCTTTTCTTAAATAATTTTGTCTGCCACTGCAAATACTTACTGTCAGGTAGATTTCCATTGCAATCAATTCAGCTTTTCTCAGTCATAACTGGAAGATACAAATATATAGGATCAGATGCTATACTTGAACAGATAATATTTTTTTTGTTTTTTCAATATGTCATAGATAATGTGAAAGTCATAAACACAATTTTTTATTTACTTAATATCTTACTTTTTCTAGTAATAGCGAGAAATTAAAAATCAAACTAAATGGCACAAGCTTATTAAAATACTTCAGATTTGCAATTTATCTTAGAGAAAAAGATAAAGTAATGGAGTCAAGCAACCTTCAACTATGTCACAATAAACCTTAGAATTCTGTGCTTAAATTTGGGAACTATAACTAGTTCTGAATTTGTGCACTATAAAAAATGCTCTAAGAAATATATTGTTATATTTTGCATCTAATTTATTTAATAAACATTTAAAACATTTCAAGTTTATTAGTTCTTAAAAGTTTTAAAATTTACCTTGCCTAATTCATAATGAAAAGGTTAACACGACTGTAAGAAGCCTGGATATGTAAAATGTTAGCATGGATATGTCAAAATAGAACAGGAGAAAGAAACTAAATAGAAAATCTAGAAATTCAGTTAACATGCTATGCATGGAGTCCTAAGCATTTAGGGGATTATCTAAATAGAACATATAAAACTTACTGAAACACTACTTTGATCTCATTTAACATCTCCACAAATGTTTAGAAGAGGGATACGATTTCCCCTTTCTTTAACTAAATCACACACACAAACACTAATTTAGATTTCCATTAAATTAATCTAAATTAAAATAGAGTCAGACATTTCACAGTTTTCCTGTAATCCTTACATCATAATTCACTACTTCTATAACAAAACATCACAACTACAAAACAAAATCATGAACGATCCTTAAAACAGTTTTCATCTTCAATCTTGCAAACTTGTGAACAGCTTTTCACATGTTTATAGGGTAATTGGTTGCACAAAACTGTGAAACTGTGACTTGCATTCACATATATTTGAAAGATTGGGGCCTAGGATGCCATTAAAATCTGATAGTGCTATTACTCAGTTTGCTAAATAATACATTAATTTTCCATGCATAGGAAGAAACTTACCTGCTTCTTCAAATTTTCTAGTTCTTCACCTGACTATTTCTATTTATTCCAGGACCAGTGGACACTGAGGTCTTGAGAAAGTTGCTACTTATCCTCTTTCTTTGAAGCTGTTATTCTTACCTTTAAGTCTTCCACACTTTTCCCAATTTTTTTAAACAAAACAGAAATGATGCAGTCATGAGTTTGACAATGGTAAAGAGAGTGAGCATTTTGTGATGGATGGGAGAGTTCTGCCTCCATTGTAGCTCCATATGGTGCACACCATCATGTCTCTGATGAGAGGGGAAGGACAAAAGGAAACATGACCACGAATATCTTAAGCATTGTTATAATTAGAAGATGTTAATAGCAACATAGCATAGAAAAAGTGTGGGATGACAGACGTTTAAATTATATTAGGATCAGTGATGATGGGGTGGTGAATATTTAGCCTATAACTCAATATTAAACTTATGTCAAAAACATGGTTCACATGAAAGTTAGCACATAAAATAACTAATAATGAACAGTCACCAAATGAATAAAAGTGGATTGGGATTTTCACTGGTAATTTTCTAAGTGCATGAAAGAGAAATGGCTTAGACATCTAATGTACAAAGTAACCCATACTAAAGAAACCAGCAAATATGCAACAGTCATTTGCACAATGGCACAATGCCATTTTTGTTCTTTTCTGGAAATTAATAGTACCAGAAATGAAAAAAAAAAAAGTCATTTGAGATTTTTCTGCATGAGACTTCACTACGTCTACATATATTTTTAAATTATTAGTTACTGTACTGAAATCCAGTCCTCTCAGTAATCTTACAAGCAATTTTATTTAATGCAGGATGTCACTCCTGAAAATGAATCAGATTTTACTGATAATTCCTTTCAGATTTCAAAGTGAACATTTTGTCTTCTCATTTTAAAATTTCACTAACTAAAAAAAGCATCTATTTCATTATGGGGCTGTTCTGGTTTTCCTTTTAAGCACTTCTGGAATTTGTGGATGT
The DNA here is from genome assembly GCF_041296385.1 of Aphelocoma coerulescens. Taxonomy (NCBI): domain Eukaryota; kingdom Metazoa; phylum Chordata; class Aves; order Passeriformes; family Corvidae; genus Aphelocoma; species Aphelocoma coerulescens. The sequence goes on along the minus strand of NC_091015.1, from coordinate 137,396,196 downwards.
AGAGGGGGGGTTTCTTTTGCCAGAATCTTATTCATTTAGAAAATTAGAATGAAAATGCAAAGGAGGAGTAGAACTACTAGAAGATGTTACAAATAGCATCTAATGGGGAGTTAGGAAAGATGTGCAACTTATTCAATACTTGCTAACACCACTTGTGAAGATTTTTCATTTTATTGTGACAGCAGAGGGGAAATTTAAAGGAATTCACTACACCAAATATTATGCATTTCTGCAGAGCACAGCTTAAAAAAGACAAGTCTGTACTGTTTCTCTCAGGTGGGTAAATGTTAAGAGAGAAGAATCCAAGTTTCATGATGCAGCAGCACAAAGCTGGGAAGTGAAAATTATGTTGCAGCAGAGTCCTGAAAATATGACTGTAAAAGTTAATCAATAAAATGTCTATTCCTGTCTATTCACTTGAGGCCCCAGCTGCATAGCTTCACACAATCGATACTACAAATTATTACGATTTCCAAGTTCCCACTGGACATTCTGAACAAATCTTTCAGGTGTAACAGGCTTATATTGGGGGGGAGGCAAGTAGGGTGGAGGGCTGGGGAGCGGGACTGGGGTTGTGTTACCTTAGGTTTATTTCATCCAGGATAAGTATACAACAAACAAAGCCTGTGATTTCTGAAAACTTTCAGTTGTTTCCCTATGAAATAAATGTATTTTGGGCACCCTGTGAAATTAGCAGAAAATATTTTTACTCTGTTCTAAAAGAATTTTTTTTTATTCTGGTAAATTAATGAACATAAGGGACTTACTGTTTTTAGATCCTAATTCCTTTTTTGACCATGTCCATGAAAAATAACTTATAACAAGGACTTCACAACAAGGAAATAAAAGCATACAGAAATAGACCTTTCACCTCAAAGGCCTCACAACAGCTCTAGCAGAATCTCAGGTCTCAGTGTAGTTTTAAGTGACCAATTTATGCTGCACTGCATTTTTCTTTGTATGATCCTGTGCTCTTGCCTTGATACCAGCTGCATTTGTCAGATTCACTAAGGAGGAAGGTAGGAAAAGTCCAGGACTGTATGACTTTGAATAAGTCAGCACCAAAGGGATGCTACTTTATGGCACATGCAGTACCCTTCATAGCGACTAAATATAACCCTTATGACATTCCCTGTCCCAAAAGACCCAGGGGACTGAGATCCATTGTTCTTTCTGTCTCCCAAGGAACAGAACAGAGCAGATACTGGCTGGCACAGCATTACTCTTTTCAGGTACAGAGTAAGATGTTGTTTTAAAGGGAAATTTCAATATTTAAATGACTTTGGTTTTAATTTTTTAGATTTATCAGTTCCACTTTATTAAACCTATTGTTTTGAATTTGCAGTTTTAATTTTCCAGATTCAACAGATAATTTGCTTACTGGGATCCTGCAGCAATGAGTCATAGTACTTTTAAAAAGTACTGGTATCAAAAATTAAAGTCAAAATTTTACACAAGATTAAATAAAAAATAATTTTGATAATCTATAGAGCTAAGGAAAGATTTCCCTTACTCAAAGTTTATTATGTTCGCATGCTGAAGCAACAAACTTCCAAAGTCACTGAACAAGTGTAGAAAACAGAACAGAAAAAGGTCCGTTAATAATTTTTGCATGTGAAGAGATTCATTCAAGTTTTATTTGTTCATATGAAGTATAAAAAATCTATTAAAAAGTCCTTCTGAAAAATGTTTTAATGATTATCATTTGGCCTTCTATTTCAGCGTTAGTGAAACTCATTTCAGTGAACTTTTGCAAAATTCCTGCTCTCTCAAAAGCTATATTTCATGACACAATCAATCAGTTACAGCTGGGATTTTCAATTCCACTTCCCCCCTCCCCCTTCCATCTCACACTAAGTTACCACAATCAGTAGTCCTAGAAGTTTGTATCCTTTTTTACTTTCAAATAAATATCTAAAAGATTTGGTATAAAATGTCATTTTGTTAACTGAGGAATAACTTCAAATGGTTAAGAAAACACACTATGGCAAAAGATTCAAGTTGTGTTAGGAAAGTAAATCAGTGACAGTGTTCTCCCTAGAGAAGTACTAGTAATATCTTTAGAGATATAACTACGGGTCGAAAACCACCAAGCTGTTTTATTTAAAGAAATGAAGACACATTACTGAAGACAGTGTTTCTTCCATGAAGCTTTTCCCAGTCTTTAGTTAATAAAAATTAACTTAAAACATTTGAGCTGCAGCATGGATGAAGTTCCAGTCTAAGAGTCATTTACACTGAGCATACATAATATTTTACTTTAGATGCATGATGTTTGTTGCATCTGAATTTAGCAAGTCTCCCTCAGAGAAGATTTGCTGAGGTAATATTTGATGCTTGCCACAAATCTGAGATAAAACATTTAGCTCCAAATGTTCAGTCCACCTCCAAATGAACAGACTTTCTTTTTGCAGACAACTTATGTTGTATAAAGTGTTCATCATGCTCTGTGATATTACAAAACAGCTTGAAATTCAGTCTGTATATATGGGGATTGCTTAATGTAACATAACTTTAATAAGAAGAGAATGACTGCATGAAAAAGAATCAACTGAAGTGAGTAATTTTTAGCATAGTCTAAATCTCAAGAACTCCAAATAATGAATCACTTTGTGGCTCAATATAAAATATAGTTAATGTTAAGCTAAATGATAAAATCTAATTTTTGAACATTGTTACTTTTTGATTAAATCCTAAGAGTTAGCCTTCAATCTAATAGATACGAAATTTGACTGATTAGAGCAAAAGTACTTTTTTCAGTGTAAACTCATCTAAAGTATACAGTTTGCTTTTTTTTGTTTATGTTAACAACTTCATATATGCCTTGCTATTGTGACTAAAAGTTCAAACACCAAATTTCCTTTAATTTGGTAGCCTCTGCTTAGAGGCAGCTTCTATAACAAAAAAAGAAAGACAATAAGACCCATATGTAACCTTTGGTCTCAAAAAGGAGGAAGATGAGAATACCATTAACAGATAGCTAATAAACAATTACACTCACTATTCTATTTCAACACTACAAAATATTAATTTTAAAAATAAACCAGACTCCTAATAATAGTATTTTTCAACACTTGATTTTTTAAGTGCAGAACATATTTTAAAACATACATTAATCAATCATTTAGATTTAATAGTTTATTCAATTGAGTTACAGAACACATTTACACTACCTCTTACCTGAGAGAAATGATTAATACCGTACATATTAAAAGGATTTACTGCTGACTTTAATGTCTTCTGTTTTTCAAATACTGAAAAAGAAGTAACTCACTTGTAATCACTAATTTCTTCTTCAGAAGTTAGAATATGTTTTCTCAGGGTCTTCAGCTCTCCGTCTGTGATTTTCTACTGTTCTGTTCTTGGCGAACTGTTTCTGCTATTTGCTCACTTAGCTGCTCTTGAGTTGCTTTCAAGCTGGATTCCATTAGAAGAAGTTTTTCATCTTGACTGGCAAGTTCTTGGTCTGTAAGTTAAAAAAAAAAAAAAAAAAAAAAAGGCATTACATTTTAAGCTCAAGCCGAGTGATATTTTTGTTTTAAATGCAATGCAGTGCAACCCTCTGTAAGAGCTGGGCAAATACTGTTTTCCGGAGAAGAGTATCATTCCATTCCCAATCTTGAGAGGAAAATATATTATAAATATATTAATACCTGGCTTAAGTCCCTTCCATTGTGTTACAGTAAACTTAAATAAAGAAACTTGGACTCAATATTCCGCAAACATTTAAACTGCTACTGGAGCTTGCTGTGTACATGCACATCCAGTACTTAGTTCATTCTAAAGCAAACACCTATTGCCTTTGTATTTTGCAACATAAGTCAATTTAGAATTCAAAATCACAATTTTGAAAATAAAGCAGCTTTTATACCATTTAACAATAATAACATGTACAATTTAAGCTTGAAGTCTTCAATTTCATTATATTTTTTCATGAATTACAGAGCACATGCATAGTAAAAACCCGTTCTTTTCCAAGGTCATCCAATAGATGGCAATCTTTCCTTAGACCAAAAGAAACCATAGCCGTGCATTGCCAGCTCTCAGAAAAATAAGTGATTTAAGACAAAGACATTTTTCCTTTGTTCTTTGTTGACCATTTTCCTAAAAGATATATGTACATAGGCTTTAATTTAAGTATTTAGCCCTGCACACACGAGTTTGTGTTAGTGTGCAGGTGTATGTGTTCCTGCACAGACACAAATCCACACACATGTATTTGTTTTTATACTCTTTCATAAATATATGGCTCCAGAAGTATAGGCACATGTAGTTAACGGGTTTAGGATATTGTGGAATAAAACTAAGCATTAAAACAAGTGCTTCACAACAAGCATTTAATAGCACGCAATTCCTATATTATGCAGTATTCAAATTATTTTGAAATTTGACACCAGAAAAATCTAAGAAATTAAAAATCATTTAGTGATAGCAGTTCAATAGGTATAATAACAGAGGCATTTATGTGATTATAAATTAAAACTCCTTTTTTTAATGTGCTCTAATATAATGTTAGAGTGATAATACACCAGACTTCAATGAAGTCAGAAAACAGTATTTCCAGGCTTAGATTGATAGAATCCCTTAAAGAAAAACATTTGTGCTCTGTTAACATGATTCTGCATTTATTGTCTTTAATGTCTGACAACGTTCACAATGTATGCACATGATCTAAATTCAGCTATCATATCTTCCTTTATGAATTCAGAATATGAAGAAGACCAATTTCCTTATATAAAAAAATTGCTTTGTTCTTTTCTAATTGACAGTAACATAACCCGACTTCTCACAAAACACAACGGCAGTCACCATTTCCATGAGTAAAAGTACTATATATAAACTGTTTACATTTGTGCCTCTGAAAGGTACACAGGTAACGTTAGCAGCTAAATGTTTAATAAGGAGTAGCTATGACCCACAGCTCATCTTTCCTGAGTATCAAGAAATCCGAATATCTGTGAATCAATGATTTAAACAGTTATTAGTGTCAACACGTGTTTAAAAAAAGGTACAGCTTGAAAAACAATTTATAACTGATTTTTCTTTCATATCTAAAAAAAATGAGCAATACTGGTAAAGTCAAGTCTAAGCTCTCATCATAAAATAAGAATTATAATATATATAAAATTCTATTTGTCAGTGAATTTTGGACCCATTTCTGCAATACATTTGTGAATAACTTTTGTGGGGTAGATGGTCTCACTGGAACCAATATGACTACTTATTTGAATAACATTATTTATCTGTGGGCTCCTAGTATTCGATCTGGGTCTGAAATCAAAAGAAGGGCAAATATTTCACATGTAACATAAACCTCTGCCATTAAAAGGTTTTCAGTTGTTGATCTGTTTAATTTTTTTTGTCCAGAAGACAATCCTTTGTATAACAAATGAAGTTTATTTAAATTTTAGAACTTATTAAATCCCTGTCAATTTTGTGAGATAGCATTGTTTGTATTATCCAGCAGTAGATTTTTAACAAAGATTTAGAAGTTCTTAGAAGTAGTTTAGAGCTGTGATCTGTTGTGTGGAGGTGGAATTATCTTCCAAAATTTATTTTATTTCTATCTGTTTTGATTTGTAAACAGATCCAACAACATATTTTTTGTAATTGCACAGCTATTTAAACATACAAAAAGTGATTTAATCACTACTTTTAATAGTCAGGTTAACTCACAACATGTCCTGGTAAAAAAGGGTTAAATTATTTTAAGTTTACCTATGCCTTGGACTTGAGCCTTGGTTGATCCCAAGCCAGAGGCGCTAGCAGCTGCATGCTTTATTTACAATCCCTTTGTCAGACTTACAACTGCCCCAGGCTATAACATAGTGTACCTAATGTTCAAACTGGCAGGTAATCTTATGTCAAACATACTTCTTTGATTTAAAGTGATCAATAGATTCTTGTAAAGAGGTAATTTCTCTGATGTTTCCACCTTGCCTTTCTTACAGGTGATTCACACAAAAGCCTGCTTATATGATGTACGAACAATAAACAGAAAGCTATAATCATGTTTTTTCAGATGTTTCCGGTGCACAACGATTTTGGATCAATACCCTGTGTAATACAATTATCTGCAATGATCTGGTTGTATTGAAAAAGAATTTGCAGCAGACCTCTAGGGGGTTTTATCCAGAAACACGTATCTGGCAATGTTGTGAATAGTGGAAGAGAAAATTAAGGGGTTGACACAGGCTGTCTATTATGTTCCAAATGACTTCATTAATATTTTATTTGGTAAAAGTAGTATATTTCAAGCTCTACTATGCTGTGACTTCAAAATATTAATAATGCAATTTCCTTTTGCATTTGCCTATTTTGAAAACTAGTTCTAGCACACATGTTCAGTGTGAAAGCCAAAAGTATCAACCAAAAATTATTTAAAGCAGTTTGTTGCCCATAATGAAATGATTTCTTATTTTTTCCATCTTGTTTTGCTTTTGTGTACATCACTCTCTTGAAAAAAAATCCGTATTCATTAATTCACTACTGCTAAAGCTGTTAACTTATCTATGCAGGGATTAATCATATCAGTTTAAAAAGTCACCAGAAATATTAAGAATTATATCAAATTTGTTAAGTTCAAATTACATTGTGCATTGCCAATCAAAGAACAGGTGTTCTGGGGCAGAAATATATGTTTTACCAAATTTATACAAGGATTATAGGAACAGAAATAGAACTACCAAAAAAAAATTCAGTTGTGTTTATTTTGTTTTGATGAAGTCACAGTCTGTATCTGTAAATTTACCCTAGAGCTGAACAGGGAACCTTTTATATTCATTTGATTGCAACAATCATATGCCCATATGATTGAAAATTCTATTCCATTAGACAGTACAAAATTCATATTTCTGTAATATTACTATTTTTGTACATTATTACCTGTCTTTCTGCACTGGTTATGCACACCCTGCAGTTACTGATTTAGCTGCTGAATCTCAGTTCTCAGTATGGCGGTTTCTGTCTCTGATTCTTTTCTTTCTGTGTGTCCTGGATACTGGCTTTCAGTTTCTTGACCACACTGTCAAGGTGCTCCACCTCAGCCACTTTTGCTTTGATACCTTCCCTCGCCTGCAGGAAATCAGCTTCCGACTTTCTCAGAAGGTCATCTCTTTTGCGTATTGCCTGTGAAGACAAAAAGCATTCCAAGAGGGCCTTTTATGATGTACTTTTTATACTGCATCCTGCTATTTTGAGCTATAGGATGCATGAGATTATACAGCACCTCATTAGCAATTGGGTCAAGTACCCACATCTCCTCTAGGATCAAAAAGTTACAAGGACTTTAATTTAAAAAAAGTCTGTTGAAGAAAAGATTCAGTATTACAATAAATACATCATTAATCAATACTTATAAGTTCAAAGGCAAGAAGAAATAGTCCATCTAATTCTGAGAGAAAAATGGGAAATGCAGTTTGATCTAAATGAATACTTTTCCTTTAAAAAAAAAGGAAAATGTTTGATGACTAAAAAAAAGGAGGGGGGTACTTAATCTCTTGGTTCCAACTGCTACAGACCTCTTTCATTTGGCACTCTGGTGAATGCTGTAGGTTGATGTAGCCATAGGGCTATCCCAAATTGTAGGGATATCCCAAAGGAAAAAAACTACTATGCTACCTTCCCCCCCCCCCCCCTTTAATTGTTTAAGCATCTTATTTGTGTAAAAATACGTTATTAGGCTCTATTTTGTTACTGTTTGAAGATGTCACGCTCACTTTGGATTTTGGATTTAGAAGAGCCCTTAAGACACAGTGCCATGATTTTAATTTTTATCTGCACAGTTGTTAAGTACATGCTACAAGTTTATAGGTATAAGTTTCATATCAATCACTATTGAGCATTCATGACTGACTGTGCTTTATTGGCTTGATGCCACACCTTGATTCTCTATCATGCTCCATCATGCTTCTTTTAATCTGAATATTTAGTACTCTTTCATGTCTTAATTACAGCAAATTGCGCACAGTTGGCACCATTTCTTGAAATTAATCCCAGAGTACTTTGTTTCTGTCAAGCACAGTCAAAGCCTTAGAGAATAATAGTAAATGTTATTGCAGATCTAAATTTAAATGACTGTCTATGTATTTAACTTAAGCCTTTAATTATTCGTGCTGTACTGTTTTTGGTTCAAATGTTAAATATTCCTTATTGAGAATGTAGAATTGTTTCAGACAGCTTGAAACCAGTGATGCTAACATGACAACAATTATTTGTATTAACATATTTTTTCAGGTGTGCAAAACATAACAGACAGGGTATAATATCCTGCTGCAGTAATATGTTTCCATTTCGTTCTGTTTATTTGGTAAATAATAAAAGGGTTCTAATTACAAGGAAAATATTGTTGGGAAGTTAATTCCCTTCTGTTGTTCTTTTTGTTTAACAAAAGATTAGAAATTAAACAATCAACACTACTTTCTCATTAGCTGATTTCTAAGATGTCTGCAGATGCCTTATACCTTTTACATCTCTTTCAGAAACCAAATCAAAAATTAAGGGTTTGTTGATTTTTCATGTTTTCAGTATACTAGTGAAAAAGCCAAAACAAAATATTAACAACAGAAACAATCAGAGTATCCTAAATGCTGTCACTGCTAATTGAAATTATGTATTTGGCAAAGTTCCCAAATAAGTAGAAATCATTTCTGCTTGTTGTGTAGTTTATTGATAGAGATATCATGCTATTAATGAAGCCCAAACCTTCCTATGAACATTTCTTGTGCAGGAAGCATCCACAGAGAAAAGTGAAAAGAGTAAATAAAACTCCTAGGCCTATGTACATTTTATCCCAAGAAAAAGTATGACAAGGTAGATTTCTGACACTGAAAATGTATATGAACGTGTTTTACAGGTAAAACTGGCAAATGCATTTGGAAAAAAACCCTGCAAACATAACAGAAGTAGTCATATTACTGTACTCATTCTACTTTTATCATTATGCATTTTGTCAGCATTGCTATCACAAACTCTAGCATACCTTCAATTTAGAGACAAAACCCAGAGAAATATGTACTTACAAAATTTGTGATAAAATATTTTTTCCGCGGAATTCATAACAAATGTGTATGAGGTAGTGCAAGCACAGCTTCTTCACATTTGCAATGTGATTTCTAAAGAGAAAGCTGTTTTGCTCATTCTCATAGCAAAAGCATACCTGATCTTTTTGACTATAAAGTTCCTGGCATCTGTAAGGTCTCTTTCAAGCTGTGTTATCTGCTGTTCTAGCTGAGCAAGTTCCACTTTGTGTTTCTGCTAGGAAGCTATTACATCCAGATGCAGTGACTGCAAGGTCTTGTCTAGTTTTTCAATTTCAAGAACAGACTTTTATTTTTTTTCTGTTGGTCAAGTATATTAGCAGCTTCAGCTTTTTGTTCCTTTGTGATCTACTCACATTCTTCAGCTCTGGAGGATTTTTCATTGTATTGATTTTTCAACATCACAAGCTCATGTTTTATATTAGAAATTATTGTACATTATACCAGATGTCCTGATTTAGTTATCTATCATTTAACAAACATAAATTATAGCTCCATTTCCAGATTTCAAATGTTGAACCTGTCCCTAGTTGTGATTTGTATTTTATTTTCAGTGAACAGAATATTTGGAAAGATTTATTAAATTTATATGTAAAAGAAATTTCTCATTTGTAATCCTAAAAAGCAGAGTTATATCTTCATTATATACAAAGACACAATTAGATAATAGTACTATTATTCTGACTCCAAAAAGTCTATATAACTACTTGATTAATTTTATTTAATTCTGGTTGGGCTAATTAATTTCTGTGATTATGCAATGTTTTTATTTATCTTTTTTTAAAAATTCAAGTGCATAAATTTTACATGAGATATCCACTGTTGGATTTGTATCTGCCAAATCAGACTGAAGTTGAAATGCAACATCTTCTCTCAGAAGTCTTTTAAAAGTACAGGATATATTCTGATATGTACAATACATAACATAAAACATAAATTAAACATGGATAAAAATTTCACTGTTGGCTTCTGGTTTAAAAAATAAAACTAAATAAATTGCCTTTTGAAGATAGTCCTCGAGCTTTTGAATTTTTAGACATATTGTTTGTAGTACTCTTTGGGAATGCCTGTTTCGTAGGGGGTTTTTTATGATCCCTCTGTGATAAAGACATCTTCTGTCAGCTGGTCAACCATTTTCAAATGTTTGGTGTTACTAGGTGAGTTCAGTTATCAGGATGTCAGTGTTGTTCAATTTTACTGGTTTGGTAGTTAAAAACACGTCCAGTCATGTAATAGCAAAACATATATAAGCACAGTTGCAGGTGTTTCATTGTTATGTTTAACCTTACTCCTAATCAAACTCTTCAGTTACTATGAATGTAAATAAGATTTTGAATGTCCCAGTTGTGGGCTCCTTAGATAAGCAATAATAATCATTTTTCTAAATCTTCAGTGATTAAATATTTAGAAGAACTGATTTTATTATTCTGGATATTACTTTTCTTTAAAACATGTATTCTGTTTCATTATTTAGTAAACACTAAAGTGGAAATATTAACCAAATATGTAAATGCTATATCTTTGCTAAAACTTTTGCCATTTGACAGCTTCATAGTTAAGACTGTGTTCTTGCTAAAAAGGACAACATTAAAGGAAACTCAACTAACCATCAAATTAGCTATCCCAGAGGGCTAATTTGTATGCAATTTAGAGAAGAAAACAAGTTTGAAGACAACCAGAAATTACTCTCAGACTGTTTTGCTAGGTTCTATAATTGATTTTTTGGACAAAGGATGGACATAATTTCTATGACTTCCCTGGATTTTCTCTTTCAGCCTGGGAAGTCAACACTACAGAGTTTCTTAAAATTCAGAATTACTTCAGTTGTTGTCTAGGAAGCAGTTTGGCTATTTATTCAAAAAACTGTGTTACAAACATCCCTCAGCAAGCAATTTTGTGAGAGAGAAAGAGAGAGAAAGAGAGAGAAAGTTCCAAGTTATTTGACCATTTCTTTGAGATGTCATTTCTTTGAGTTCTTTTGAAATCTAACTCACTGAATTCCCTTTGTTCAAAGAACACAAAGAGCTATGTGAGAGAGAGTTTAAAAAAATAAATTTTAAGGCTAATGCCCATTTATTGTTTGTTCTTCAGAAGTGAAAACGTGTTAGGATCTAAGACAGCATGTGGTATTCATTTAGCCCTTAAGGTAGTTTGAACTTGCTTTCAGTAGACTTACAAAAAAAAATCCAAAAACAAACCTGCTCATGAGTATTCAAAAGATGCCCAGTTATTCCTAAAAAGTATAAAATATGATTCTTCATACTCAAGATCACAAGCTAATATTTTAAAGTTAAGAACGGCAATTTTTTCTGTTCTACACAGGACAATGAATTTCATCAAGTATTTATTTTTTCCTATAGCTTTCCCTCTAGCTGATGTTTATTATTTAGAAACACATGTAATTTAAAACGAAACAATTCAGGTGCATGAAGAATCTACCCTATCATCTGGTAGGCTTGTACAACATCAGTAACACACACTGTTAAAAGAAAATGTCACATTTTTGATACAATTTTTTCTAGCTTTCTCTCTTCACCATCCTTCAAACTCATTGTCTTCTTCAGATTAAGAGGGCCTCTAGTACTAATTTTCTACTTCTATAGTTGCTAGAGATTGTGCAAAAATATACTCTTCTTATATTTATACAAAGATTAATGTGACCAGATTTTTCTTGTGTCTCTCAGTGAGTTGGTTCTCAGGCCTCAGATCTTTCCAATAACTCTTCTGAAACCATGAACATTTGCTGTGCTATTCTTCAAAGTATCAGACAATCAATAAATAAACAATATTGAAGTAACAGCATCCTCTGTCTTCATACAAAAACTGGTAGCATCTCTGTAACTGTATTAAAATTTTCCATAGTTATAGATCAAAAATCTTACCAGTACTGTATCCCAACAAAAGGAAATACTAAATTACATAAAATCATAAAAGGGTAATTTCTTTCTACTAATTTTCTAAAATTCACAGCTCTGCAATGATGACATATTTGAGATCTCAACAAAACCTCAAAAAATCAGTCAAGAAAAAAATCTAAAAATTGTCATTTAGCACTTCAGCATTTTTTTTTTTTCATCTGCACATTATATCAGCAATAATCTTGTCTGCTTCCAGACCACTGACAACATACAAAAAGAGGTCCTTCTGCAAATTCGCTAATGCTCCATTAGGTTATATTTACAAGTTTATCATATTTGATTTATCAGGGCACTGTTACTGTATTTGGTGCATCCTACAGTGACTGTGCATAGTCAAAATAAAGGCCTTATTGAAGGGCTGAAAAGAATTTTCTTTGTCTCTTTCACTTGAAGTCCTTTTGATGTATGGTGATGAATCCTCACCTACCCACCAAACTGCCAAGAGATTTTTCTGAAACACATATTTTTGTCTGCTTCCTAGTTTTCCTCACACAGATGCTTCCTTCATGCTTACCAGAAGTACGAAAAACATTGTCCCAGTGGATGGACAACTAGTTGTAACACAATTAATGCTGATGATCCATGAATGTATTTCTGATAGCTTTTCAGTGATGATCTGACAAGGTGTCAGATGCTTGACAAGATGTCAAACACCCTTCCTGAACCAAATGCCCTTATCTAGATGGTATTTCAGTAAACTTGATTTTGACAGAAAACACAAAATAAAGTTTGGATTGTATATGGAAGATGACCCAGCTGAAAAATCCCCCTGCATTTTTTTTTCCACATCTGATAGCTCCAAGTAATCTCCTTGATCTGGTTTATCCTGTGGTTGAAGAAACAGAAGTGTCTGAACAGCAAATGGAAGAATCACAAGGAAAAAATTCTGCAAGAGAGATGAAGCAGCTTTGCCTAGGACATAGCTGCCACCTGGCTATTCAGGAAACCACAGCCCTATTCAACTTCTAATCAAACACAAACCAAATATGTTTTAAAACTTTCAGCTATCTGCATAATGATGGATCTTACCTTCCTCCTCAATTAACAAAAGAATATCAGAGTTTAGGGTTTCCCCCCTTAAGTTAATCATATTTTCAGAATGCTAATTTTTCTTTCTGCATATTTAACTTTATTTATCAGCTGTTTGTAGTCTCCTGTCTCTTATCATTAATTTCCATGCTTTTCATCTCTAACCAAGGTGCTTTCCAAAATAATAAATATGTAATTTTTTATTTTAGGAGTATGAATTTGGTACACACAGTAAAGTTTCATGAAAAAATTTCCACTTACTATTTATTGTACTGGTCAGCCTCTATCCCTGGTGAATCCAGTGACTAGATAGAAAACAGCAGGGGAGGAAGTAATTCTGGTTTATAAAATGACTACAATAAATACCTAATAAATAATTGTGTGTTAAATGTGGTTTATGCTCTACACACAAACAAAACTAAAGAGGATTTGCTGCATTTCAGTTTGAGAAAGGGAAAAAGGAAAGAAAACATAATACAAAAATCTAAATGCTTTTTTCAGATATTTTCTGCAGGTAAAGTCAAGAAAACTATTACCTTGCTTGCTACTGTCTATTGTGTCAGAGCAGCTGTGCTTGCTATGCAAGATGCAAATCTAGCAGACTTAGTTTTCCCCGCAATCTACTAAGCATTAAAAAAAAATATGAAAAATTAAGATAGTATCAAACTAGAAAATTCAGATTCATTTTTATCTGATGTGTACTGACTTAGAACTGTATTATTTATTCAAATTATCATCCAGTAGCTGATAAATTAAGAAGATAGAACTATTAGGTATGAACTCTGTATATATGAGACTTCAATTAGGTGGGGTTTTTTTTGGAATGGCTTTCACTTCTAATGATTAATCTGAGGTTGTACCATGTAAATGGTTTATCTGAAGCTGAGTAGCAACCTTGTACTTGTAGGAGCCTAATTCTTTGGAATTATTGCAACAATAAAATAATGGCATCATTGGAAAATTATGCTCCAGGTAATAATATTCATTCTGATTCAAAAGCTTTATAAGCAATTCTGAAAATAGTTTTTTTTCAGCTTATTTAATGAGAAGCTTCAATCAAACAGAATTTATCATAAATTTGGCGTAAGGAATTCTTTTAGGTATATGTTGAAGAACATATATATAGCAACATATATCGTTGAAGAACTTTTACAAAGGTCTTGTTAAACGTCTGCATTAACAATCTGGATAATGGGGCAGAATGTACTCCCTGCAATTTTGCTGGTAACAAAAAACAGAAAGAATTTTCTGATACACTAGAGGGTCAAGGTGTCATCCAGAGGCATCTTGACAGTCTGGAGAAATGGACTGACAAGTACACCATGAAGCTCCACCAGGGAAAGTGCAAAGTCCTGCACCACGGGAGAAATAACCTCATCTACCAATTTATGCTGGAGGGTGAACATCTGGAAACCAGTTTTGCCCTGGGGTTCCTGGTGAACACCAGTCGAATGTGAGCCAGCAATAAGTCCTTGTTGCAAGAAAGAGGAATGGTGTCCTCTGGATTAGGCAAAGGATTATCAGCGGGTTGATGTAGGTGATCCTTCCCTTTTAATCAGTGCTGTTGAGGCCACACCCGGAATGCTCTGTCCAGTCCTGGGCTCCCCAGTGATGCCTTTTCCCTGTCTTAAAATCAAGAGTCATACACGGTTAGAAGGGGAAAAGGGATTTTACCTTGGTATTTATTTTAAGGATCCTTAGGTGCACACGTCCAGGTCATGTGCATCGAGATGCACCCTGCCGAGTCTATCCCCAAAGATCTGGTATAACATTATAGGTTTTACTAATTAGCATATCTATCAAAGATTCCCCAATGAGAGGCTCAAGTGAGCCCCCCTCCTCAAGGAACCTTCCCCTGGATGGTTCTATCTTGGTTTACAGAATGTGTTCTGGAGAGGACCTTGGGGTCTGGGGCACACTGATCCCTAACTACAAAGCTTCTAAAATGTTTAGTCTCTTAGCTTGACAAACAAGTCCAAGAATATAGGCAAAAAGCACTAAGAATACAGAAGTTGTAAAAAGATATAACAGGGGTATAAAAGAAAAGGCAAAAAATCTTCATGGCATCACCAGCACAAAAGAGCCATGGACATACTGGAGTGAGTCTAATGAAGAACCACAAATATGATTTAGGAACTGAAGCATCTCTCCTATGAGCAGGGACTGTTCAGCCCAGAGAAGGGAAGGCTCAGGAGGTTCTTATCAATACCTGTGAATATCTGAGAGTGTAAAGAAGACTCTTCTAAGTAGCATTCAGTGACAGGACCATAGGCAAGGGCCACAGACTGAAACACAAGAGGTTCCCTCTGGGCACCAGGATATTTTTTCACTCTAAGCGCTGGCAAAGGTTGCCCAGGGATGTTGTAGATTCTACATCCTTGGAAATATTCAAAAGTTGTCTGGACATGGTCCTGGGCAACTGGCTCTGGGCAACCTTACTTGAACAGAGGGGTTGGACCAGATGAACTTTGGAGGGCTCTTCCAACATCAACCATGCTTTGTTTGTATGTGTTCTTCCCATATGGGAGTTATATAGTGCTCTTACATGTTTGATGAAAAGTTTTTCATTCTTCATAGATAGTGTCCTCAGAGACTTGCCCTGGATGGCAGTGAATTCCAATTTCTTACCCTACAGAGCCATGAAATACTAGACTTGAAAGTAATAAACACTGTTAGACACACATTATTCGTGCAGAGCTAAAACTTTTCTATTCTGTCTCAGGAGAGGGAAAACTTCCTCAAATTATGTCCTTGCTTTCCACAGAAAACAAGTATGGCACAAGGAAGGCAGTTATCTTCAAACCAAGAACAAGGTCTAACTTATCAGGAAATGAAGATTTAATGTCATGACTCAGTTTGAATTCAATTTAGAAGAGCTCATTATTTAATCACATTAACTAAGAGAATCCAACTGATTTAGACAGTACTCATACAGAGTTATATGCATGTAGCCTACTAACAGGTTTCTAAATCTTTCACTTGTAACCTTTTGCTGTGACTTCCTGTCCACTTTGCACAGAAAACTCACGCGTGACTGTGTGACAAGCAAATCACAATAAAGACACATATCATTAAAGTGTCTTTATGACCAAACTACATAGCATTTTTTATTAATATGTTTTTCTAAAACTAAATATTTTTGGGATGACTGAACAGTGTGCCCTTTTAGAGAATTAAGGGAAAGACTCCTGAATATCTCAGTGTTTCAGTGGATGTTGTTTGGGAATAAAATACATTTCAAATTCTACAAATTAAATATCAAAATATGTGCTCAAGATTCTGTATAAAATATGCATCTAGGCCCAAAAGAAACAATGGTTTAGTCTAAACTTCTCCTATTGCTAGCATTTGTGTTGGGGTCTCCTCCCCCGCCATGGAGCCCTGAGGGAGGCACGGGGTTTCCCTGCCCCTGCTCAGCCTCGTTCCCCATTGGTTGGTTTGTGTTCCCCTGCGCGGGCAAAGCAGCTCAGGTGCGGACTGTAGGAGTCCCTCAGGAGAGCCCGGCCATGCGGCTGGGGAAATAAACATCTCTGAAACATCTAGCAAGAATCCGTCCATATATATTTGTTTTCCACGGGACTCCTGGTTTGATATAGGCGTGTTGCAGTATCCCCACTGCAACATAATGGTAGAGATTTGAGGGCAGAACGATCCCCGATCCCTAAGCGACTTTGTGTGAGTAAACCCTGGAAACTTGGGATTCTTCTTCTTGGTTTTGTTTTGCTATTCCATATCTAAACTATGGAGGAACCGTGGGAAGACTCTTGGCTTTCAGAGCCGCATATGGACATTTATCTTAAACTTAAAATGATTCTTGAACAACGATTTGAAAATTTTAGCTTGATTCAAGCTCAGAAAGAACTGAAACACTTCCTGGCATGGTTGTTTAAGGACTTTTTCTATGTTTCTTGGGATTTAATTCTTACCAAGAGCTTTTGGAAGACCGTTTGGACCCAGTTAATATTTGAGTCAAAATATATGCCGATGGAAGAATATTTTCGTGAATATTATTTAATAACCGAGACTGTTGAGCAATGTCAGCTGTGTCCTGGCGAAGGGAAACCTGGCTCAGGGACCGTGCGACCCAGGCCACGTGCGCCGAGCGCTCTGCGAGCAGCAGCGAGACGGTTCCCGTGGGCGGGCGGAGCCACGCGGGCCGCAGTGTCGGTGGCGGAGCGAGGCGCGGCAGGAGCGGCGCGGCCCGGCAGTGCCCGCCCGGCCCCGCGCAGCGCGTGGTGGAGCGAGCCCCGTGAGCGCCCGAACGAGAGGGGCGGCGCGCGGGCGGCGGCTGGCGGCAGAGTGGAGCCGTGCCCAGCCGAAACACGCGCTGGAGCGGGGCACGGGGGGGTCATCGCTCAGGGGCCTGGCCGAGATGCAGCGCCTGGCAGTGGCAACGCAGCTGCGACCAGAGGAGGCGACGCACGGAGAACGGAGCGGCGCGGCCCTGCCCGGCCCGCGCGGCCCCAAACGCGACCCTGGGAAAAGCGCGCCGAAACCAGCAGCCCGCACAGTTCCAACACGGGAGCGACCGAAAGAGAGAGCAAAGACACAGCGAGACAGAAAACAGCAGCCACTCGGAAAAAGGAAAAGACCATAGTAGCTAAGATCTTAGGGACAGTGAAATGGTATAATGTTAAACAAAACTTTGGTTTTATAACAAGATGTGATAACCACCAAGACATATTCGTGCATAGAACTGCTATTAAAAAGAATAACCCTGAAAAATGCATCCCAAGCTTGGGAGATGGAGAGGTGGTGGAATTCAAAATCATACAAGGTAGAAAAGGGTTACAAGCATCGCAGGTCACTGGGCCTGATGGTGTTCCTGTAAAAGGCAGTATATATGCAAAAAATCGTAGTCATGTTAGACAATATCTCCATTGTAAACCCCCCCTACAGTCTCCCTTTCCTAATCCCACCTTTCCCTTCTACCCTATGTCCTATTATCCCCAGTGTATTCCCAATCCGTTTTTTCATCCATGGTTTCCCTCACAAAACCCTGCCTTTGCCAATTGTTTCCCCAAAAATCCTTTTCCAATGCCGATGGGGGGATGAAAAGGGGGAGGGAAGAGATTGAACCCTCTCCTGCCTCAGTTTCCCCACAGGCATGTCCAGAGAGTTCTGTCTCCCTTCTATCAGCCCTAAGATGTTCCAGAGAATCTGTTTGGACATTTAAAGACTCAGGAGGGGGGCTTGTTTTGTTTTGAAACTGTTCTTGTTATGGTTATCCAGTTGTCTTCATTCTCCTTTTATTAAAATAAAACGGGTGAGATGTTGGGGTCTCCTCCCCCGCCATGGAGCCCTGAGGGAGGCACGGGGTTTCCCTGCCCCTGCTCAGCCTCGTTCCCCATGGGTTGGTTTGTGTTCCCCTGCGCGGGCAAAGCAGCTCGGGTCCTGACTGTAGCAGAGTCTCTCGGCAGAGCCCGGCCATGCGGCTGGAGAAATAAACATCTCTGAAACATCTAGCAAGAATCCGTCCGTATATATTATATTCCTTTCCACGGGACTCCTGGTTTGATATAGGCGTGTTGCAGTATCCCCCACTGTAACACATTTGTTCATTCTGAGAGTTATGTATTAATATATTTACTTAACCATAGATGTTTTCTTGCCTAATTAAACACTTCACTAAAGTATTTCTTGATTCCTCATCTTTTTATGGGTTCTACAATTGTCTTGTCCTTGAATTATACCTATGATAACATGGCATTTTTGTTAGAAGGTAATAGTATTGCAGTTAGAAGCTTTGGTCCAATAATCATCCATCCTTAGACTTTTTTTCTTTAAGAACACCAAACAGCCTTTTAAAATATGTAATATCCAAGTTTCCTTATATTGCTCAATGTACAGGAAAATAACCACATTGATAGGAAGAACAGTAAGGGAGGGGAGCATGCACAAAACAATAAACTCAGTGGTGTTTTCATAAGTTAATTTGGAGGGGAGGGGGAAATCTTATTGATAATTAAACAGTTTACCACCATGAGGAGATAGGTGCTCTGTTAGAACAGTTCATTTAGGACGTATTTCTCAGCAAAAATTTGATCCTTACTCTATGATAGCTGTGTTGTTCTAATCACTGTGTCCAATTGCACTCCCATCTCAGTTAATTTAAAAAACCCACCATGCTTCTGCCTCAACACCCCAGCAAATCAAAGCTCTCAAGGCAAGATCAACGAACTCGCAATGTTGACAACATCTATGAGGATTTCAACTTAAGAGTAAGAAGACATTCATCCTTTTTCAAGTGTGCCAGTGTAAGTTCCACTCACTCAAAGTGATTGCCCAGAAGTATTGTATACAAACTGCAGAACTGAGAAATATCATTAATGATAGTAAGCTACAGAAGTTAGCACTGTTTTCCAAATGTCTGCTCTGCTAAGTGTAAATTCACAGTAGCAGACAAATACGAGAAGGTTGGTACCACTAGCATTTCTAGGCAGTAATCAGTAATCAGGCAGTGCTTACCCCAGCAGTTAGCAGTGATGTCCAGACATGGTAGCTCAGCACAGGGTTGGAGAACAGATATTTTCCATAACATTGAAAAGGTTTGCACAGTGCAGGACACAGGATGCATGAATGTACCAGTTATGGGGAAAAACCATATATTTTTTAAGAAATGTATCTCTGAAACTATTGTACTGACAGGCATGTCAATATGATTTGTAAATATTTGTGTGCACACACATTGAATGTTCCTTCCTCTCAGTAGAGCAGGTACCCTCTTGGGTTTGTCTTCGAGAAACAGGTTTTATAAGTAGTTGCAAAATTTCCTTTAATCAGAAAGCCTGTAAAAAAATAAAAGGGGATATTTTTAAAGGCCAAGTAACATCTTGGCAAATCACATACAAGTAGATGTACTGACAAAAGAGTCCCATCTAAAGAACATGAAGGATTTGGAATGGCATCAATGAGACTAAGACACCCATTTTATCAATGACATTTGCCCATGATCAACTGACCCTCATCAGGTCAGATACTGGGCATCATCAGCAAATGCAAACAAAACTATACAAACAAAAAACCCCAGAGAACAGAAAAGAGTTGTTCAAAATGCTTTTGAAGACAGTATGTGAGGAAAATACAGAAAAACTCTGTATGGCAGTGCTACAGTTTTAAACTAGTAGTTATTAATGCTGCAGAGTTTATATGGAAGATCTCTGGTGGCAATTTTGTGCTAATTTGTACCAGCCATTTTGGGGGAATCCAGAAATCTATCTCTATCAAGACCATAAGTCACAATCCCTATTTATATACCCTACAAAGTGTTGAACTATAAGGTACAGATGATATTCTAAAACAATATGATCAAAAGCACATTTATTAAAAACTGAGAAGAAGGATGCAAAAAGGATTTTAACCCATGGTAAGTTATTAGAACAATGATACTTTAGACAGCTAATACATAACTTTGGTTTTTAAAGATTAATACTTTAGGGTGGTGCCATGTTTCATGAGAAGGTGATTTCCTTTCTCAAAAAGATTAATCAGAATTTTGTAGCCAAACTGTTAAACTTATCTAATATGACTTTTTTTTTGGTTAGCAGAACATGTAACAATATCACATTATGAAAAACAGCAGAAGATGTACTGTGTCTAGGGACAAGTCTTCAGCTATTTGTTGTACTGAGCTGTGAAATTCTGAAGACCTGGTTCACTTTAATAAATATATTTAGCTCTTCATATTCAGAAGTATTAAAGTTTGTAAAAGATTTAATCACTCATTAAAATTTTTGTAATACCAGTATTTTTAAAATATTACAGCTTGAAAGCATATAATTGTTAGGATCAAAATAAGGCAGATGCAGAAAAATTCCCCCAAAAATACAGAATTTTTTTTATATTGATCTATGTTGAGTATAAATTGAAATAATATGTATTTATGTTGCCCCCCACAGCATACTCCTGGAAAAGCTGGCAGCCCATGGCTTGGACAGGTGCACTCTTTGCTGGGTTAAGAACTGGCTGGATGGCCGGGCCCAGGGAGCAGTGGTTAACAGTGCTGCATCCAGTTGGCAGCCAGTCACTAGCAGGGTCCCCAGGGATCAGTGCTGGGGCCAGTCCTGATTCATATCTTCGCTGATGATCTGGGTGAAGGGATTGAGTCCACCCTCAGTAAATTTGAAGATGACACCAAGCTGGGAGCATGTGTTGATCTTTTAGAGGGTAGGAGGACTGTGCAAAGGGACCCAGATAGGCTGGATAGATGGGTCAACATGAAGCTTAACAAGTCCAAGTGCCAAGTCCTGCATTTTGGCTACAATAACCTTCTACAGTGCTACAGGCTGGGGACAGAGTGGCTGGACAGTGCTCATGTAGAAAGGGACCTGGGGGTACTGGTTGACAACTGGCTGAACATGACCCAGCATGTGGCCAGGTGGCCAAAAAGGCCAATGGCATCCTGGCCTGTATCAGGAGTAGTGTGGCCAGGAAAAGGACCACTTCCCTCTGACCAGGGAAGTCATTCTTCCCTTGTACTCGTCACTGGTGAAGCCGCACCTGGAGTACCGTGTCCAGTTCTGGGCCCCTCAGTTCAGGAATGAGGTTGAGAGGCTTGAACCCATCCAGAGGAGGGCAACAAGGCTGGTGAGAGGCTTGGAACACAGCCCTATGAGGAATGATTGAGGGAGCTGGAGCTGTTGTGAGAAAAGGAGACTCAGAGGTGACCTTATCACACTCTACAACTACAAGAAAGGTGGTTGTAGTCAGGTGGGGGTGGGTTTCTTCTCCCAGGAAACAACTGACTGAAGGAGAGGACACAGTCTGAAGCTGCACCAAGGAAAGTTTAGGTTAGATTTTAGAAAAAAATTCTTCACTGAAAGAGTGACTGGGCATTGGAATCATCCGCCCAGGGAGGTGGTGGAGTCACCGTACCTGGACGTGTTTAAGAAAAGACTGGACATGGCACTCAGTACCATGGTTTAGTTGATGAGGAGGTGTTAGGTCATAGGTTGGATTAGTTGATCTTAAAGGTCTTTTCCAACCTAGTTTATTCTGTGATTCTGTGATACTAATGTGAATTTAAAATACTTTATATATGCTTATTATCTATTTGATATGTATCTAATTAGGGTTATCTTTTGAAAATAATTATATTCAAAAGAATACATATAAAACATAAATACAAGTTTCGTATTTTATTTAATGTAATCATTTACAGCATGAAATAGAATTGTTCTACAAAATGTACAAGCGTTTATCATTGCCAGTAACAAGAATTAATTCTATTTGGAATTTCAAGGACATGTTATTACAATCACACATCTGTAATATAAATAATGAAACAACCCCAGCACTTTTAAGTAAAGACTAAACTTCTGTTGCTTGTTCAGCAGTTCCAGTTTTCCAGCTCACTGCAGATGTTTTTTATACTTGTGTGTGTAAGTGTATCTGTGTATGCCTTCATTAACTTTTCTCTAGTTATTTTGGGGCTTTTGGGTTTTACATTTTGAGTATAAAGTTATTGCAAGTTAATACACTGATTTTAGGTACCCTTATTCAGACACCCTTATATCTGTGGTTCTGAAGCACAGAACTGTATTAGACTTCATTAAAAGCATTTCCTTTCTTTGAAGATATTTCTGTCCATAAAATTATGCTCAATATCTCTTGTGTACTTATGATTTGTTACCTATAGTTTATTTCAAGCTTTCTCACACATCTTTTTTTGATGTTTGTTAAGGTTTATTTAATTTTTTTGAGATATGAAAATGGATAGGAGTCTTAAAAAATAAAAAAAATCTATGTCAACTCTTTGTGCTCTAAAAGTTCTTGCTGCAAGTTTGAATCTCTCAAAGGTTTTCAGTCCTCTCTGTTTGGGCAGTTATTAGAGTAGGACATCATTTTTTTGGATAAAACATGCAACAGATGCACATCAATAGCCATGCCAGCTATGCCTCAGTATATTTTCCAACTTTATTGGCAGGACATCTGGTTTGAACAGTTGGATGAACAACAGTAAGCAAACCCTCTCACACCCTAAGCTATTTCCCTGCTTTTAAGACATTACAGAAGGTGCCAAAACAATGTGTAAGGAACAATAATGATGCCATCAGCCATTTCCAAGTAAGTAGCCATTAAATTGTTATTACCTTCATTTTAATGCATAGTACAGCAGCATTGGTTTCAGATCAGCTGTCACTTCAAATGCTATTTTGCTGCACATATATGTACTTGAAATTGAAACACATTGGAAAATACATGACAATTTTGAAGGAAGTTCGACCCAAAACGGAGAAAGTTTTCTTAGCCCTGAATCTCTGAGCCCTTTCTATGATAAGTGTAATTTTTATAATTTATATATAATCATAACATATTTATATGAACAAAATCATAGAATCCTAGAGCTATAGAATGTTTGAGTTGGAAGCAACCTTAAAGATCATCCAGTTCCAACCCCACTACCATGGGAAAGGATGCCTTCCACTAGACCAGCTTGCTCAAAGTGCCATTCAAACTGGCCTTGAACACTTCCAGAGACGAGGCATCCTCAACTTCTATGGGCAACCTGCTCCAGCGCCTCACCACCCACACAGTAATGAATTTCTTCCTAATATCTAATCCTATAGTTCTAATCTTCCTAAAAATATAATCTAAACACACCCTCTTTCAGGGTTTGGTTTTGGGGTTTTTTCAGCTGTTGTCTCATCAGTAAATGCCCTTGTAAAACATACCTCTCCAGCTCTCTTCTACGTGAATGTATGCTGTACATAAAGACCAAATGAAGTATATACCAGTTATATATGAATCTCTTGTTCATGCTCCAGTTTCTAGTTCACTTGCTCAACTTGATTTAGTTGGTCTTCCTGTTCATTGCATTTATCATGCTGCTTATGTATCTAAGTAGATTTTTTCCCTTTCTGGTCCAGTTTACTGACCTCAGCCTTTATAAATATTCAGATGATAAGAATGAAGATAATTAATTGGTGAGGTTCACTGGAGCAATGGGTTCAGGCTTTCAAAGTTTTCCTTTACTGTTTAATGTCTATTCACCATGACACAAGTATTTTTTAAGAGAAAGTAAATATCTGGAACCTGAAAAATGTTTGTAATTGAAAACATTTACATTTTTCATGCATCTCTTTATGCTGAAAATTTTCTTACGAAAAGAAACATTGATATTAAGAATCTCTCTGTGGCTTTCATTTGCTTAAAATCCAAAAACTTATTCCTAGAACATATTGAGATATTTTAGAAATTATGGTGAAATTAATGATGAAATTATTGCATTTTAATTGAAATGTACACATTTTAATTTAAAAAAATGAAAGAAAATAAATGAAAAGAGAAACTAAATAATATTCTATTAAATAGCAAAAGAATTAATATATTTCATTGATCAAATTCACCAAAAGTGGTTACCTCGTTTACTCGTTGCATGAACAGACAAACTGAGTGTCAATCTGCTTTACATTGAGTTTGATGGCCAAATTCTAACTGATATAAGCTAAAGACAGGACTTCACATGAATAATTAAAGTATACAATGATCAGACAGGCGAGATGGGGAAAGGGAAAACAACTACCTTAAAGCAAAGGACAGCTCAAACTATCTTTGTCTTTAATTTTACTGTCAGATTAAAATTTCAAGTCTAATAGTACTCAATTGTTCAACTGACAACCTAGGAAACATGTCAAGAAGGGAAATACAGTGGTGCTTAAGAGATTAGCAAGATGTCTGGATAAAATTTGAAATCTCTGAAAATAAATTAAGAAAATTGGGTTAAAGATTCTAAGACAAATTACCTTCTACTCTTACATTTTGTAGTATATATTTAATTTCACTTTTCCACTGCTTGGAAGATAGTGATAGATATTAAGCACAGCCTGTCTCTGCAGAATTTACTGGTAGTGAAATGCAAATATTGCTTGTTTTGAAATGTCATTACTGTTTATATATTCACAGCTAGATCAACCATTGCAAGCCAGTCAATATAAAGAGATACAAGACAGGTTTGATTTCCTCATAAGAAAGTTATACTGTTTCCACCACTAACCAGATAATACTTTTACCTTCAGGTGCTTTTAGTAAACTGGATTGAGACAGCCTTTTTGCACTATTGTCGTATTTCTATAGGTATACTACCTCAAAAGAAAATGAGAGGGAAGGAATTGATTTATTCTTTGTCTGATGACCAAATTCTAAGCAATTTCTGGGAAGCAGATTATTACCGCTGACTGGAAAAAAACCACCAGTTGGGTGGTTTTTGCTTACCTTTATATGTACTGGAAAAGAATTTTCCTCTGACGAACAGATGAAAATTAAAATTAATTAGCCTAGTGCCCAGTATATTAGTAGGAAAGGTGTTCCTACTCTCTACTACCTAAAAGAATATTAGCTGCTAGTAAATAATTAATTTTAAAAGGAAGTTACAGTGGTTGGAAGGAAGAATATTATAATACTCAGCTGGCATAATTATGTTCTGCAAAAATGGACATGATTGAAGCATGTCATGAACATTCATAACAGCCTTGGCATACCCTACTAAGGAATGAAGCACTGCCAGAGTCTGACATACTGGTATACAGAAATATAGAAACTAAGACAATAAATACATTCCAAAGAAATGAAATGTGCATCCAAATAATAACAGTGCTGTGTGCAAAGTCAGAAGATAATGCTTGAAAAGCACAAATTATTTCCCTGCAAAGGTAAATCCTCTTTTGCTTCCTTTCCATAGCTCCTCAATGAATAAATCAGTAACACTTGGTCTTGACACTGTGTGCTTGAATACTGAAAACAGAAAACCAGACAAAACTATAAGAAAACAAATGTTTGTATACTTTCTCTTTCAAAAAAGTACAAGGTTATGAAAAAATAAGATAAGGAGTTAACACAAATATCTAGAAAAGTACACTAAACATTCATAACAGACTTGGCATACCCTACTAAGGAATGAAGCACTGCCAGAGTCTGACATACTGGTATATAGAAATATACTATAGGTAATGCTTATGCAAAGCAAAATAACATAATTAGCACAAATTTAAATAGTAAGACATTAATTTTGAGGTTTTTTAAACTATGTGGCTTGCAAACACTTTAGAAAGGGCTTTTGCTGCCTATTGGAAATTCTCTCTTTGTATGCCATGTTCATCAAAAGTGTAAAACCAGAAGGAGCTCACTAGAGACTACAAAAATGTAGCTTTTCCCAGGTATTTCCATGAAGAAGCTGAGATAATCGTTGTCAAATCTAGGATTTCATCTTACAGGCTTTACTTGGTGTTGCCTGTGCTTGATCTCGTCACCCAGATCATTGATTAAATGAACTGGCCCCAAGACAGCCCTGGGGAACACCACTC
This sequence comes from Aphelocoma coerulescens, assembly GCF_041296385.1. Classification (NCBI taxonomy): domain Eukaryota; kingdom Metazoa; phylum Chordata; class Aves; order Passeriformes; family Corvidae; genus Aphelocoma; species Aphelocoma coerulescens. The sequence continues at coordinate 137,369,910 of NC_091015.1, read as the reverse complement.
ATGGCCACCACCAACCGGATGTCGTTTCATTCACCACCGCTCTCTGGGCCTGGCCATCCACCCAGTTTTTTACCCAGCAAACAGTGCACCCATCCACACCATGAGCAGCCAGTTTCTCCAGGAGAATGCTGTGGGCAATGGTGTCAAAGGCTTTACTAAGGCCCAGATATACAACATGCGTGGTGTTTTCCTCCATCCGCTGAGTGGGTCACCTTGTCAGAGAAGGCAATCAGGTTTGTCATGCAGGACCTGCCCATGCTGACCAAGCCTGATGAACTGGTTGTCCTGTACATACCGTGTGATGGTGCTCAAGCCGATCTCCTCCATAACTTTGCCTGGCACCGAGGTCAGAATGACAGGTCTGTAGTTCTCCAAACCTTTCTTCCATTCCTTCGTGTAGATGGGTGCACATATCCTAGTGTTCTAGTCCACTGGGACCTCCTTGGATAACAATGACTATTGGTTAATGATCAACAGAGACTTGCTAAGCACTTCTGCCAGCTCCCTCAGCACACTTGGGTGGATCTCAAGGGAAAGCATTATTCACTGGCAAATGATAAAACATATGAATTAACATTTCTGTGAGTATTCTGAAATTTTAAAAATTACTTCAGTAACTTCTGACAAACATAAATAACAAATACATTTCCAAACCTAATTTTTTGTAAGATTACTCCAAAGAAGTGTTTGCTTTAGAGTTGCTCTGTATGTTTATTGACCTGCTATAAAAACAAAATATTTGCATTCTTAATTAAACACCCCCAAAGTTCAACTTTTAAAGTCATTGCATTGTTGCATTTCAAAGATTTTGTTGGTTACTACTACCCAGCAAGTGACTTCTGAAAGAATTTTTAGTGCTATGTCAGTATACATTCACCATAATAGTAGTCTTAGTAATTAATGGTTTTTTATAAATTTAAAAATTCCTGAAAAGAAAAGCCAACAAAACAACAAAAAAGGGTACAATTAAAATGAATTCCAGATTTCAGTTTCTTGATATTTTAAATTTAAAAGGATATTTATATGGCACTTTAAAAGAAAAATCTAGACATAGATATTAGCTAATATAATGCTAAAATTTTCCTGCTTCTAGTGCAGTATTGGAAAGAACTCAGCAGTTTTCAACTCGCAGCCTAAAAGTTCTTGTGTCTAAAGACTGTATACACAATATTTGAGATGCATAACAGATTTAATTTTCACTATTCAGTCTGACAGAAGTCTGACTTCAAACATCACTTTATAGAAACAGCAAAGAAATTTTATACACTTTTGACTCTCAACTAACACATTGTAAATAGCAGAATTTTACAAGAAAAGAAATCAGAGATTACAAGGTTATTTCCTCCTAAGTCCTTACAATTAATTATTTTTGAGGGGAGACTCATCTGGGAGTTTACCTAATTATAATCCATTAAAATTCTCCTTGTCAACCTTATTAAAAAGTAGAGTTCATTTCCAACAGTGAAATGTTCCCTCAGCAATGTCTAAGAGAAAACACCCTAAAGAGTAAAAAATTCAGAAAATTACTTAGTGATGAAAATTTTATATCAGCCTGAATGTTAATTTTTATATCAGTCTAAATCAGTAAAATCCCTTTTTTTAATGTAAAAATGGGATATTTTCTAAAATCAAATATACAATTAAATTATATGTTGCTTTTTACTTTAAAACTTGACTTTAAATTGCTATTGAGTGATGAAGCAAATGAAGTTGCTAATGCTCAGTTGGCCAGCTGATAGGTGGTAACTCAGTAACTTCTGATTGTATGTTGAGATCAAAAAATGCATTATTTTGCATTTGTATTATCCAGTGTGGTTTAATTTCATTCCAAAAATTATCTAGTTGCACATTCTCATTTTAGTTCAAGTTTGTATATACACTGGCTGAGCACTCTGTGTGTGTTTAGTATAATCATTTGCTGGAAAAAAGTAAAAGGGGAAAATATTCATATTATTTCAATCAAATCAGATTCAAACTTGTTTATTGGTTTATTAAAGATTTAACTGTCAAGCAATAACCTATACATTATGATATGTATCAGCAACACAAGAGATATACCACAGTACTACAATATGTTATCACACATGTCCAAATCTCTAAACAGCCTTCCATGAAATGCAAGCTGGGTGCCTCCATGCTGGCCTGGGGGTATCCACAGGTGTGTCATGCAGCCAGGTCCAGTCAGAGCTCCAAGAGCCACTGGGCCACATCCACCAAGGTCATGACACCCCTGTTGCTTATTGTGCTCCCTTTTTTTCCCCACATTACAAGTCTCAGAACTTCTCCTTCTAATTTCTTTTCAAGCTGACTCCTCTGTTACAAAAGTCCCTGAAGTTCTTTGTTAGCATTTAATCCCACTCATGGTCATCTTCATCTCCATCTCCAGAATTATCAGTCTGTGGTGAATAGTCTGGCTGTCCCACTCACCCATCCTATTACTCTTACTTTCCTGCCTTTTTCAGTTGCTGTTATCCCAGCATTTTGCCAACGTTGAGCCATGCAGGCAACCCCAGTAACATGCTGTGTGCCCCAGATGGCAAATTTCTTGAACAGCCCACCTGAAACAGATCAGTTTTCAGCTAAACTTGAAAGAATTTGCTATTTACACATTGAAGCTGTAATAGTAACAGACAGCAGAACTGAAAATTAAGGACTGAAAAGAAACTGTTTCTGGCACTTGGACAAAAATCAGAATCAAAACTGTCAGAGTTGTACACAAAGAAACAAGAAGAAGAAAAGGAATGATTAGAAATGAGTGTTACAGTATCTACCAATAACTCATCATTAGTGTTTTTTAAGAAATATGGCTACTACATAATGCTATTGTAATTGAGGGTGTTTTGACCATTATCATAAAAGATAAAGACTGTTTAATTTTTGAGCTGGAAACTGATGTTTATCTAAGAATCCATGATTGTTAAGCACTAACTTTCAATATGGTCAAAGAGAAAAGAGATTCATAAAGAGTAATAAATATAATCAGTACTTCAAAGAGAGGCATGTCCATAACCTGATGGATAATTACAATATTTGAAAAATGGAAAGCAAAACTGGGGTGGAAAAGCATGGAATTAAGCATACACACAGAGTCCACAATTTAAAAAAATAAATAAATAAACCAGCAAAAATCAGGATGCACTCCCTTGGCTGTAATTTTAAGGTGAATGACACTGTTAAGAAATATAATATGTAGATAGTCCTTGAGGTTAGCCAACAGTGCCATTCACAATACCAGAGTCCTCAGGCAAAGATTGACAGGATCAGGTGGAGAAGAGATCAAACATTTATACCTTATATATTCCCTGGTGACTAGCTTGCTTGGTTCCCATAACTATAAAATTCAGCAGCAAATGCTCATCTGACTCAAGAGCAGGACTAGTACATAGATTTCTATCCCTAGAAATGTCTGAAAGCTGACTGCAGGTAAGATGACTAGGAGAGATTTCTTGTGAGAGAGGAGTAAAATGATTCTCCCTTCTCAAGTGACAAAGAAACTGAAGACCTAGACCCCTCTCAGGGAGATCAGAGAATGAGAGTGACTCAAAAAGCACTGTAGGAGGTTGTTCCTTCACTGTAGGAGTCTTAGCTATGTTTTTTAACAAGAGTAAATATTTTTGGACATTATGTAAATTTATGCAATGCTGTCTAGGATGATGAGTAGACAGCCTGTATGAGAGTGAAGTGGGGAGAAAGATCAATGAAGTCCATAATAGATGCTGAGCCACTGGCAGGTCAGAAGTGGTAGGAGAGAAACTACAATACAGGCAGGAAAATGGAACAGAGCCTTAACTCCAAATCAACATCTATAAGCCTTTCCCCAGAACAGCCTCCAGGAAGCAGAAAATATGAAATACAGTACAGCTTGGAAGACTATAGGTTTTCAAAGCTTCTAAGAAAATATTAAGAGACAAACAGATGTAAGCAATCTAAGTTTTAATAGTAGTAGGTGAAGAGAATGCACAAAAGAATAGAGGAATAACAGGTTACTAGGAGGCTTGCCAGTGTGAGAGCTAGGAACTATCATAGAAGCATAGAATCATTTAAGTTGGAAAAGGACCTTAAGATCATTACGATCTTAAGAGTCTTAAGTTCAGCTTAAGAGTCCAACCAGTAACCTGACATTACCACATCCACCAAGCTTGTTATCTTGACAAATCTAAAATTTTCACACACACAAAAAAAAGGAAATCTATGATTCACTGTTCATCCTACCTCAGCAAACAATAATAATGGCCCATAGTCTGGTTAGATACTTCATAGGACTCTGGCAATGTTGGACCTCACATTTATGTAGCCCTATGAAAGGAAGCAAATACTTTTGCATGCAGGGGATCTAGCAGCCTAATGCTTTGTTTAAACAGGTCTAAAATAAAACAGAAGTTAATGGCATTCCCTTACTCTTAGACAAAATGTTATATTTATGTAATGCATGTATAGTGTTAATTTTTCATATATCCTATGTGTGATTCAAATCAAACCAGAGCCTACTATAATTACATCTTTCTCATCTTTTTTTTCAATCCAATCCATCCAGAATGGTCTAATGGCAAAGTGAAATATCAACCAACTAATTTTGTGGCTCTACTGTGTTAAAAGAAACCCATTGCTACTATTGTTAACGACTTCAAATCAGGGTAACAATCAAATATACTATGGAGTATTGTATTCTTCATTCATAAAGAGATGTTTTCATGTTGATAAACACCTAGCAGACTAGAAAACTGCCTTCCAAAAAGGCAAAGATGCTGATGTTCAGCTTGTATAGTGCAGCTATGCCAAACAGAAACTCCCTCCTGGTACACAGCTCTGAACTAAGGTAACACAAGAAGATGGAAGTCATTTCTTCTCGTAGATACCACTCTCTCACTCAAGATGATATTACTTTCAGCTCTTCCAGCTTTTGAGATCACACATAAGACACTGACAGATACATAAAAAAATGCTCTTCAGAGTCAGACCGTCAAGTCAAGTTTTCTGTCTCCAACAGTGATAATAGGAGAAGCTATACAGGGAGAATGCACAAGACTGGGCACTTTCTAAGTCCATCTCCTTCACCAACATCTACAATTATTCTGTTAGAGGTGTAAGAGGTAGATCTATGCTCAGTGCTTTCAGTATCTATTTATGGACCTATTGTCCATGTATTAGTCTTAATCCCTTTTTTTAAATTGACTGATATTCTCTGCTTCTACACAGTGTCATGGCAGCAAATCCCATAAATTCACTATTTATTTCCTTTGAACTGTTTTAAACTGGATGCATGCTCTTTGCACTGAGCAGTTTCTACTTGGGCTGCAGGATTTAACAGTTCTGCATTCAGTTTATGCACTGTTTACATTTGTGTAAAACTCAGTTATAAATCATCACTCCTAAGTTGTCTCCTCTCCAAACTGAAGAGCCAAGACTTTTTAGTCTCTCTTCATGAAGTACATTCTCCATCCCCCTAAACATTTTAGTTGCCCTTACATGTACTTTTTCTAATTCCAAAATATTTTCTTGAAATACTGAGACCAGAACTGTACATAGTACTGTCTAACCTACTGCACTAAAAGGTTTTTTTTACAAAGATTGTTTCAGCAAAGAAGACAAAATCAAAAAATTGTTAAAAATAAAAGCATTTTTCAGTACTTCCTTTTTAAAACACTTTACTGTCATTTTTCTGTCCATCTTTAGAAATAATTCAAAAAGGCTTTACTCAATTGTGATCACTTACACAAGAATTTCTGTGAGGCAGACCAAAGTGTCTTTGTACTCAAAATCCCAGACCTTGTTTAATTGCTTATTATACAAAGATGGGATCATGTTAACATCTTTGACTTGCAGCATCAATTTGCCATACTGGAATTAACACATCCCACTCCAGAATGACTGATGTGATGTTTATAAGGAAAAAAAAAAAAAAAAAGCCATTTATTTCTTTTTCCTCAAATACCACTTCTGAAATGCAAAGATAAAGATTTAATACTCTTTTTTGTTAATGAGCTTTCATTACAATGTCCTAGTAAAAATGCTGCCAGTTAATTTAGACAAAATGAATTATCCTGTTGGGGCCACTTCCATACTCCACATTATGTAATGTTCCACTGAGACAAAGAAGAGAGACAGCAGTTCAGATGCATTACATCAAACTTGGGTTTCACAACCCTGAGGGCTGTTCAGCCACTGGACTAAAGGGTAAAAGAAGAAACTATACCTCCAGGAACTTATATATCTAATACTGAAGAACGGAAAATATTTGGTGAATTCAAACTAAGTCCATTGTTAGCTGCGAGTCATATTTTTTGGCAAGTGAATTATGTCTTAATGCCTCACTCAGTTCTAATTAGTTCCTTCTAGAAGGTTAAACTGCTGTGAGAAATGTGGTGAAATGTCTATCTTTTGATAACTTCCAAGCCAAACTAAAAACTACAATTAACTAAGGTTTAGAAATGTTCCAACTATATGCAGAGGGAAAGGAATGCCAGAGCAATTGATTTCTTGGCTGCTTAGAGGGAGAAAGAGACAGACTGACGCAAAAGGAATGGAAAAAAAATAAAAAGAGGGCTGGGATGGAGAGAACAAAAAGATCCTTAGCACACTGCCTTGTAAAACCTGAACTACAGTCCAGGATTTCTTACTATGCTCAGCAACCTTTCTGATTTAGGGGTTAAGCAGTTATATACCCCTATACCATAGGGCCAAGTACCACTATATTGGTGAATCCATATGATGTGTAAAAATTCACTATTTGTAATATTCCAGCGTTTCACTTGTTGAAAATTCTTATTAACTCTAAAGATTCCAGTCCTGCTAGTTTTTCAGAGCAGTCAATAAGGTTCTAGCCTTCCTTGTTCATATATTTGCTGCTTTAATACTTAAGAATTGCATTGAAAAAAAGCTATGATAAAAGAATATAAACTTCAACAGTGTGAGACTAAGAAATGCAGCAGTTACATGTTTGTGCAATGTTTCTGTGCCTCCATGTGTATTTTTACAGTCTTTGAGTAAGTACATTATTGACTTCCTCACACTTTTCATGCTTATTCCATGAGCAGTATGGAACCTTTGCACTAACTTGGTCCATTTGAATGTGTGCTTACTTTCAGCATCTTATGTGAAATTAAATTGCAAACTAGAATAACCTGCATATATTTCTCACTAGAGAAAAAAAATTCTCACATTTCTGAGTGTTTTAAAGAATTTAAAGAAAAATTATACTTTTAGAAGATTGTAGTCACATATTTTTGGGACAAAATGCTCAAACTGTTACTAGGTGTTGCTAAAATTCCTAATTCAGAGGCATATACAGTTTCAGTCTACAAAAAGGCTACATAGGTCAGTGATACAAATGTATCCTATGATGCTGAAACATGTGGTTCTACTAATTAAAACTTTTATTTTTCACCCCAGTAAATTTTATGAGCAGAAGAGCATGAGATCCAGTTTTGAATAAGCTCTTAGGCAAAACTCTAACAGAAAACTACTGCATTAGCAATAGCACACAGAAATGTAAGCTGTGTAAAGTAAAATCTTAAAATCTGAAAGTGTTTAAATTAATTCAAAATAAATAATTGTTTTGATAATATTAGTATCAACTAGAATGTCTAAAAATTATAATTTGCCCTTGTGATTTTCAATTTAAATACAGTGAGATCTGAAAAAAGTCATATTTTAGCGTAATAAAAGAGTGAACTTTTATATTAAAGTGGTAACTTTATTTTGACATTTTATCACTAGATTATTGTCACTTCCACTGTCATCTGCCTGACTACTGTCCTACAGTGATTCAGTATACTGGTAAAGCTGAGTGGATACAAATAGAAACATCTGCTAGATAACATGATGACTGATCATAGAGAAAGTACAAAGAAACCTAAGAAAGTGAGGAAACATTGAACAAGAATTAGTGAGAAAAAACCTAAACAGGAAGGATTTTTTTTTCCTTCTAATGAGCAATATACAGTCTAAAATATATTTCAAATTAGTTTTTCATTCACTAATGGTAGTGGATAGTAACAAGAAAATTGGGTCTTCCATCCAACCCTTTCAGATTTAGTATTTTCAAGAGTTGATAATATTACTTATTTAACATTTGATTCTGCAAGGTGCTAAGCACTATGATCATCAGTGCACTCACATTCTTAGGTAATTTTGAGCAGGCAAGTAGCCCACATGAAAGCATCATCTTGGTTTTCATAATCATATGATGAATCACATTATTGAATCCAGACAAGAATGTTCAGAACCTTGTACAATCAAGTTAAGGGCTTTATATGAAGTGAAAAGACAATGAAGACACCCTGAAGAGTTTATAACTATCAGTTTAAGGAATATTAATGTTTTTATTCCAAAAAATCCCTGTGAATGTCTGTGGACACATTTCCTTCAATATATCTTCATCTTCTGTTACTAATTTTTTGGATACTTTAGTGCTGTTATATATCCGACTTTCTCTATTTTTTATAGACCCATAAAGAAAGGCAGTTGGTTCTTGTGGGAGTGGGGGGAGAAAAGGGGGAGCAGAGGAGGAGAGGGGATGGTGGTGATAAAATGTAATTCCTCCGAACACCTGCTGAGTTTAATTGCACTACAGCTGCTGCTGATTGTAAGTGGGAAAGGGAGATATAAGGCAGAGGGGGAGGTGGTGGTGTTACTGACTGATTGGCTGTCGTTACATCCAGTTTTATTGTCTTTTTTTTTACCCTTTCAGTATTATTCTTACAAGTTAAAAGAGACTCTGAGTCTGAGGGATTAGGGACCTAAACCAAAGAGGAATCTTATGATCTGTGAGCAGAATGAGATGTGGTGTTTCCTGGATGAAGACATCTGAAGAGAGCATATGTGAACCTCAAGAGCAAGACTGATGATCCCAACAGACAAATTGCCACAGTATGCAGCATTCACTAGAATGAAAGGTTTATAGGTGAGATATTTAAAGAGGTCACCACGCCCAGAGCATGTGGGTCTGCAATGAAATAGAAGACAGTGCTTGAGATGAAGGAGCTGTGGTCATTCAAAAGGGATAGCAAACCATGCAGAGAAATTTTCAAGCAGGTTCTCATTCTGCAAGAAGTTAAAGGTAACAAAGTGTGGTGGGTTTATAGCATCAAGGCACTGTGGAACAAATCTCTGTTCACAAAATGATAGAAATGGGTACTGAAAACTGGACTGCTGTAATCTGATAATTGCTGGGGACAAGCTGTTTAAATATAGAGAAGCATGATGCATGTAGTTGTGATTCAAAGACTTTATTTTAGGATATGTCAAAGACATGACAGAACATTACAAATAGGTAATTATCTCAGAAAACAAAGCAAACTTATATTACCCACATCCCCACATTTCAGGTTATTTTGGAAGCAGCTGCAAAGCTAAAAAATGCTAATAGTGATGTTAAATAATTTTGGAAAAGTTTAGAGAGTCATCATTCCGTGATAATAGATGTGGGAGGGAGAATCTCCTTCAATTTGGAGCATGAAATACAGAACTTTTAATTTTCAGAATTATAATAGGCAAAACATTAGTTAAACATAGCAGTTCAATTTTTATGAAAGAATTTACTTTATATGTATTTTTGACTATGTAATAACTGCTTATTTTTAAAATTATTTTTAGGAAATGTTTACCCAAATAAAAATTCTGTTGATGATTAAATTATTATATGGAATATGGGCTTAAGTATAAGTGCCTGTGAAATAGGGTCAGTAAGAAAATTCAAGCTGGAAGGATACAAATGTTTGTGGTACATCACAATAAGAAAATACATTGATATATAATAGTACTAATTAATGATCAAACTGAAAGGAAAAGAGGAAAAAGATGGAGTAAGGTTTGCCTAGATTAAAAAGCTACAAACAATACCTCCAATCCTGGACCAAAAGGGACCTTGAGGTGGCTTTTCCACCACTTGAAAAACTGACACACAGAAGAGGGAGATGTTTATTTCCTGTTACACAGCAAGAAAAGTCTGAGAGGAAGGAACTACTTAGCTGTTAGCATTTCACTCTCTAACATTCTTGCTACCCGGTACTTTAATATCTAGCCACCCCTCCTGGCAGTGGCAGTGTCTCTTCATTTGGCATCATGTATCCAGCTTATTTTTAGCAGTCTAAGATCTTGTTGGGATTACTGAAATCTTTGCAGTCTGAGTGTTTCCTATCTCATGTGCCTTTCAAAAAAGTTTTCAGAAATGAGTTAATTCACTGATCGCCCATCTTTTCACCAATTATTTTAAATAGGATGTGATCTCAACTCTGATTTCCAGTACATGTAGAGCCACAAAACATTGTTAATAAAAAAGCTGTCACTGTATTGCTGAACCCATCATTATATTCATTGTTTTCTTATTAGTGTCCTGACTGCAAGGTAGAAAGAGACAACAAAATGCAAAACTTTCTTACTGAGTAATGCTAATTAAAATTTTCAAATTTTTTATATACTGAACTAACAGATTAAAGCTACTGAATAATTTCTATAATTCCATCTTCATTAAGGCTGCCATTCAAAGTAGGACTTATTTGCTCTGCTTTGATACTAAAACAATTAATTAATTTTGAGTTAATTTTATTTCTTAACCTACAGATTGACAACTGGAGAAATACAGAAAGTATAAAGAAATAAAATATTTTCATTTGGTATTACAAATATCAAAATTCTGATGGTTCTCAGCCATTATAAGAAATGAAGAAAGAATTCTTTTAGTCAATCTGGGAACAATGTGAACTACTAAACAAAAGGTTCAATTTTTTTATATAACTCCAGCATGCAAGCTTCTTGTTGAGACTCTTAACATAGATTGTTTCTTTCTCTCTCTCTGATCAGTCTAATTGTAAGCCCTCATTATGTCTTATTTTCAAGACACATACTAGCACCACTGTCCTCAATGCAAATGTAAACCTTTTTCTTTTCATAACATACTACTTTTTCATGCTTGCTCCTTACAAAAAAAGAACACCAAAACCACCACTGCCAACAAAACAAACAAACAAAAATCCCCAAACTTTGTAAGTCAAAATCTTACTGAGGAGCACTATGAAGATGTGAGTAATACTTTTACTTACATTGGCAAAAACTCTGCTGAAAACTTGCTCTCTCTTAATTGCTAAAACAAGTTAACAAAAAAAGACTTCAATCAATATTTTATAAACCTTGAGGAATGGAGAGTGCACAATTTTTCTGGACAAGATGTTTTACTGCTGGACTGTTATAGAACCATAGAGTCATATAATCACAGAACATTTTCTGTTGGAAAGGGCATAAGTCATCTAGTTCTACCCCACCCAACAATGAGCAGGAAAATCTTTCATGAGGTCAGGTTGATCAAATCTCCCTCCAACTGGACCTTAAACACTTTCAGAGACTGGGGTACCTATGGCTTCCCTGAACAGACTGTTCCAGTGTCCCACAGCTGTCATCATAAAGAATTTCTATTAGGTGCCTCCAAAGCTGTCTCTTCTCCAGGTTGAACAAGCCTAGGGCAGGATCAGTCTCTGACCAATTTGATGGCCTCTATTATCAGAATCTATCTTGTAGCTCGGGGGTGAGGGTGGGGAAGTGGGGTCAGAACTAGATGCCCAATTCTAGAATCCATCTCACAAATACAGAGCAAAGGGGCACAGTCACTTCCCTCATCTACTGGCTGTGCTCCTGCCAATGCAGCCCAGGATGCTGTTGGTTGGCTTCACTGCCAGTGCTGGCTCACAACCAGCTGACTGTGAAGAGCCACAGCTATTTCCCAGCAGAGCTGCTCATCAAGCAGTCCATCCCCAGCCTGTATCAGTGCAAGAAGTTCTTCCTTCCCATGTGCAGAACTTAAGTCTTTGTCCTTGCTGAATATCATAAGGAATGTCTTTGTCCATTCTTTTGGCCTGTCCAAGTCCCTCTGAATGGCAACCCTTTCCCTGGGTGCGCAGACTTGTCCACCCAGTTTGGTGTCATCTGCAGACATGGTGAACAAGCACTCTGTTACTCCCTCTAGATCATTGTTAAAGATGTTAAACAAATCAGATCTCAATACAGAACTTCATCATTCCTGACCAGTTCCCGATCCCCACTACCAGCCTATACATCCAGTTTTTATCTATTTACTAGCCACACATCTGGACTGCAATGTCGTAAGTTGAACATGAGAATATTCTGGGAGATGGTGTTGCTAGTCTTCCCAAATTCAGGATAAGTTACACTTGCTACTCTTCCCTTATCCCCAAATTCAGACACTTTAACATGGAAGATGATCAGATTGATCAGGCATTAATTACCTTCTCTAAACCATGCCGACTTCCCCTAGTATCAGACTCGTCCCTTGTGTGCCCAGAAGCACGTTACAAGAGGACTTTCTCCATGATTTTTCTAAGGACTGAAGTGAAACTGAAATAGCCTGTAGTTCCCTGGATATTTTTTATGTTCTTTTTTTGAATATTGGTGGAACATATTCTTTCTTCCAGTCTTTGACTGTTTCCCCTAAATTTTATCCCTTTCAAGAGGACGGAGGATAATCTTGCAAGGACATCAACCAGTTCTCTCAGTGTGCTTATATGCAGTCTGTCAGTCGCCATGGACTTTTATGGGTTAAATTCTCTCAAGTTATGGCTAACTCACCCACTGATGACAGTTCTTCTTGAATTCTTTCATTATTCAGAAAGACCTGGGAGACTGAGACAAGGAAATTATTGAGTACCTAAGCCTTACGTGTCTGCTGTTGCAAAATCACCCACTCCATTTAGCATTGGACACGCATGCTCCTTGCTCAATCTTTTACAACATAGCATTAGAAGCTCTTCTTGTTGCCCTTAATGTCTGGCACAAGGCTGAACTCCAGCTGAATTTTGGCTTTTCTGACACTATCCCTACACTCCTTGGGCAATGTTTTTAGACTCCACCATTGTATTCTGTCCCTTTTTCCACCCTCATTTCCAGTCCTGTCCCAGTTCTGCTTTTACAGGCTGGAGCTCTATCAGGAAATTCCTGCTTAGCCAAAGTGGTCTCCTGATACATCTATATTCTGTTTAAGTATCAGTACTGTTCTTGCGCCTGAAGATGATGCTTTCTTGAGCGCCCTTACCTTTCACCTCTGTCTTCCATAGGATTGCATCTACCAATTCTCCGTATACGGTGAAGATTTATAATAGCTGTTGAGGGCATAATTCCCACAGATTGCTGGCTATGAGGCCTATAACTTTAAAATATGCATTCCTTAATTCCAAAATTATGTTATAAATGTGTGTTTGCATTAAAATTTAACAACACGAATATTACTTTGTCTTGGAATGACCTTACAATGTGTATCCCCTATCACTGCCCTATGCCCAGAAATTAATTTTGTGCCTTTCTGTGCCTTTAAACTGAGGCTGAGAGGGGGGAGAGGAAAAAAACCGAGCAAACTTTTCAAAACAGTTGTTCAAGGACACACATACACACTCCTCTGCATCCTGCTTGCGGTAGAGAGAGGGGGGAAGCACCCTGCTTGCTTTTCAGCCAGCTTGCAGCTCTTTTTGTCTGGAGGGAGATGGAGAGGTGAACTTGTTTTCCTGGGACTTTGGTTTTTTCCCTTCTTCTCTTCTGGACTGTTTCAACATCAGAACACATTGGGAGAATTTTCCACCGGGGCCCTGGAGGTGGGCCCACACCGACCCATCTCCGAGGAGGAGGAGAGAGATCACACCTACAGAAGGACTGAAATTTTCCCAGGTATCTCTCCACAGCAAGAGGTTTTATTATTTAGCATTATTATCCTTTTCCTGTGTGTTTGTTAAAAAAATAGTTTTTATCTCTTGCACTTTCCTCTGAGGAAAATTTCTTTTTTCCCGAACCTGGTTGTAATCTGCCTTCTATCAGAGGATATTTTTCCTCCAAATTTGTCCAAACCGGCACATAGTTCTAGCTATTCTTTTGGAAACATCACACATAGGTATTTATGATGGAGATATCTAAATCTGAATCATTCACATAAATTCCCTGTATACCCAGTGAAGAAAATTAAATGACAAATTGTTAGTCTAAAAGAGAAATCCAAAATAATCCAGAAATATGTCCTGTAGGATCTCTCAATTGCTTCTCTTTTCTCACTGTCTTTGAGTTAGACAACTAACTCAGGTGTAGACATTCACTTGGTGAGATGAACCTTCATAAAAGCTATACGCCTTTAAGAAAACAAGAGAATGTGTTTTAAGAAATTATAAATATGCTCTATACACATTTGCTCCCTTTCTCTTAAACTATTGCAAATTTCATTTCTAATTACTTCTACTTTTTACTGAATTTGCTTGTGAAATACAACAGGAGTTCCCTTCCTTAAGTCAATTTTTTTTTTTTCAGGAGTTTCTATCTGAAAATTACCTAGGCGTTAACTTGACCACAGATTATGTTATTAACTTTATTGTTTTGCTAATCTATTTTTAAAATGTTACTGACATAGAAGAAACAAAAATAATTAATTTATAATAAGCATCGTTAAAAGTATTCATAAACATCTTTAGAAAAGCCTGAAAAGTTATTTTTACTTCTTGAATTACCTTAATGTAAAAAAGACACCAATGGGAATTGGTGACTCTTTGTTTGGGGATTTGAATTATTTTTAGCAAGGAGAATTTGCCAAGCATAGCAGAACCGGAAATAGAGTCTAATGAAATTTTGAGCTGCAATGTAGGCTAATGATACTTGAAAGTGACATGGTTATATCTCAACAGGCTAGCACTGGCTTAGCCTAAATGTCAGGAGCTTGACAGGCAGCTATCATAAAGATACATGTCAGTCACCTCCAGTGCAAGAATAAGTGATGAGCATTGTCAAGAATGCCCTTCATTTTTCCTTGGCAATTAAAGCAAACAGGGGTCCCAATGTCTGCTCTGTTGTTCCATTCACTTTCTCCTTTCTCCTATCTAAGCATTTGCTGTTCCATTCTCCTGATTAACAAAACCGTAAAGTGAAGATAAGAAATGAAGAAGAATATAGTTAAGTCTTATCACTTCAGTGTTAATGACCCATAGAGATGTAAAAGGAAAATTGTTAAGTTCCAGAGTGCTTATAACCTTGTTATTTTTCAACACTGTTCTACTTATATTCAAAGCTTAGTAACCCTGTAACGCTGACTTTGGCAACAAAGTGGCGAGCTCTGGTTCACAACCTAATCCTCACCATCATTTCTACCCTGAGTTACTGAGATGCATAAACCATGGTGGAAAGTCAGCAGCAAGATTCTTATCAGAGAGCAGAGCAAGCTGAAAAACATGCTAGCTTCATGTGAAAGCTAAAGAAACAAGAGTGGGAAAAAGAAATAACCAGAAGAAATAAAGGCTAGGAAGAGGCACAGAAATGAAAACTGCCACAAACTGAGAGGTGAGAATACCAGTCAGTTGCCTGAATCAACCACCAGCTTGTTTCAAGTATTAGTCACCCAGCAAGAGCTCGTGTGCCTGGAGCTGTGTGAAATCAGAGGCACATTTCCAGGATGGCAAGGAACTGCCTTCCTGCAGACTCCTACCTCAGCTAAATGTTCCCTCCTCCTGTTGTTTTACAAGGGAATAGGTAGCTATGACAGTGGATTACTGCCAAAGTCAAGGTGTATGCATCACCCTGGCAAACTGTGATTCATTATAGCCAGGAGCAGGACACACAGTAGATGAGCAGCATTATTTCTAGCCAGAACTACTCACTGGCTGATAATGAGAACAGTGCCTTAGGGGAATTCAGCTGATTTTCTTTTTCCAGTTTCTGCACCAGCCTGATTCCTTCCTATGCTGCCAACTATGGGCAAAGAAGAGATGATTCTTGCTCCCATGACTTCATGCTTGATTTAACCCACAAACCAAAGCGCCCCAAGGCTCTCCAAGTTTGGCTTACTAACTGTTCTTGCAATTATACATAATGTGTTCCAATGTTTCAGTTTTCTCAAAGCTAGGAAAAGGAAACCTCCACAGAGCCCATCCACTCAAGCAAGCCTATCACACAGATAAACATGATCTCACTGAAAAAAGCAAAGAAGGCGTGCAGCCCTACAGACACAAGTCTTAGAATGTAAACAGATTCTTGCCTGTGAATTTATCCTTACAGGAAAAGTTCTCATGCACAGACCCTTGCCAACAAATAGAAAAATTGAGATGCTTTACAACAGGCAATCAAAGCCTGGACGCATCAACAGCGTTCCAGCGGCTTTAATGGTTTTAACTGCAGGGACAGTCTCTCCAATTCTATTATCCACATTTCAGACACATTTTACATGTTCTTTTTCAAATACATAACAGAAAACAAAGGGCTATTAAAAATGCATAGATCTTCTGTGCACCTGGCCATCAATTAAATTCAGCTTATTTTGTAGATATTTTGCACTTGCTCAGGTAATAGTTTAAGAGTTTTTTTTGTTTTATAACCCAAACATTATCATGGGTCAATGATAGCAAAAGATCAATAGCAACAAATCACATTTGTAATGACATTACTCATGTCAGTTGGTCTTTGATCATCAATGAAAATATTTAACAGTTTTTAAAATTTCTGGGAACATTTTTGGGCAGAATGCCCACTTTAAAGCTGGTGTTCCATTAAAGTTCACTAGGTCTGGAATTCAATGATAAGTGTACTCTGCGATTTGTGAAGGAGAAGGGATAGAGAAAAAAAAGATGTGGCATACGTCATTCAACAGGATATACCATATTTGCAAAGCCATGAATAACTACTGAGGTTTCACTCAGTCTCATGACAAATAATATCCCTTTACTTAATTTTGGTGTTCAGCATTTTCTTTGTGGATTTGTCAAGCCAATCTATCCATGCCAAAGTACTTGGAGAAAGCTAATAGCTCTCAGGCCTTGTTTTTTCCTGTAGTTATATTCATTCAAGAGAAATCTGCTGGTGGTAAGATGATTTGCAAGTCTGAAACTGATTCTGGATATGTTTGTGTGAAAATTACCTGCCTCATACTGTATTACTTACAGCTCTGCTGGACATTTCACATCTACTGTATAGCTTTATACCAATCTGTTTTCCAGATTTTTGAATCAAAAATTCTTGATCTTGAAATACTTCAGAGCAAGCACTTCTTGCTTGCTGCATGAATACTTTTCACTAAGCATTTCACCAGCTGCCTATTGATAAACAATTGACAACTACTCATGACCACTTAACAAGATTGGTTAATGAAAATATTTTGCTCTTGCTCCTACAGATTTTACAATCACACACTGATTTGATTAGTCACAACGATAAGAGAAAAATCTATTTCTTAGACATAAGCATTCCAACTGAGTAAAGTACTCCTTACAACTCCACCAAGAGCAAAAATGCAGCAGTAACTTGAATTGTAGAAAGAGGACGGGAAGAAATTCTAAAGGGTTTCTTATTAAATATATTATAAATAAATTATTATTAATAATATATTTAATAATATAATTAACAATAGGTTTACTAATATATTAATATTAAATTTATAATATATAATATTATAAATGAACCCTTCAAAGGAAAGAAGATATTACTTAAAAATAAATTAATTCTTCTATAAAGTAGGAAAGCTTGTTCTTGACATTCTCAAAATAGACAAACATAAATAAATGAAGACTATTATGTTGTGAAATGATATCCAAGGACTTGTGTTTGGTAAATAAATGTGGGGAGCAGGGAGTGGGGAACCTAAAGCTAAATTCCAAATCTCTTCAGTGACCATATGCAGCAAGTGGTAGAAGAGAGGATTTTTTTCACAATGAAGGACCTTGAATATGGCTTGAATTTGAAGTCAGTAACTTTGTGCTGGAGTTGCAATTATCTCAACGGGTCCCAATAATTTTGTTTGAGTTTTGGTGGAGGTTTCATAACACAATGTCATCACAACTTAGAAAAAAATTTAGGAGATTTCCATGATACTGCCTTGCCTTTGTGCTCAAGAGTAATGTATATTTCCTTTGGTCTCACACTCTCTGCTGTCTTTTATGCTGGAAACATGCTCTAATCCTTGCAATCATTTAAAATAAATGGGTACGTTGAGATCCTGTCAGTCGTCTGTATATCTATAAAAATTCAAGAACTTGTTTAAAAGAAACTTAGGCAGAATTCTCAAAGTGAAGTCCTTCTCCTGGTGAAACTGATTAGAATTTCTTTCACTTCTTTTAGGGGTCATTGTTTTACCTTTATTCTCATAATAGGTATCCTCATGTCAGGGATGGTTCTTTATAAGAGAGGTACGAACAGTGCACCTGCTTTCCTTGTTTAATTGCTAGAAGAAAAGAGTCTTGGTCTAAGCATAGATTACCTAAGGGACATCTCCATTCAAGTAACAGTACCATATACAAATAAATTCATATTCACTTTACAATATTATTGAATTTTTTATACCTACTATAATTTTCTTTTGTTGGCCATGTTGCCTACTAGACTGTTTTCAAACAAAATGTTCATTCTATGCTCTACTTCATTACTTCCATACACAGTTCTCCTTATCCTGATTAGTAGCCATTCTACCTGATTCTCATCAGTGCTTTTCTGTACTAGAAGAGATGACAGAAGCTTATGGACCTCCATCCTAAGTGACTGTATCTTTTTCCCAGCCTGATGCCCTATGTTCTCAAAAAAAAAAAAAAAAAAAGCACAAATTGAATCTTAGCTGGATTATGCATGCTGTTTTCTTACAAGTTCAGACCACTTACATTCAAATTGTGGTCACTGAGAAATAATTAAGCACTTCATGTCTCATAACAAAATATTCATCCATGCAAGTGCAGGTATTATAGCATAATAGTGTAGTTAATAAAACGTCTTTAAAAACAAGAGGTTTAGTTGCCAATACCAAACCCTTTCACAAACTACTTCCTGCTTCAAGGTCTCTTGCCAGGGTAATGAGACGCTCCATCATGAAGTTATATATAATTCTGTCAAAATGATCTTAGAAAGTATATAATTTTGAATCATTGCTGGAAGCAGAGACATGAGCAACTGCAAATGTGTTCTTCTAAACTGGGAATGTAATATAGAATTAAATGCAAATGACTACGTTAATGCAACATTATGATTGAGATATGACACAAACAAATGTCATTAAATTCCTAGTATGGTTCCCACAGCAACTGTAATTCTGTTGCTTTGCACTTTCTGTACATATTATATTGTATTTCTATGCCATATACTGTGCAGTATTAACTTCACTGTATTTTCATATATTTGCACTGTGACTGAATAATGGTTGTTCTGGGAACACAAACTGAATTTCCTATTTTTGTTAATGTAAAATCTCCACAATAATGTTGCCAATTTTTCTATGTTTAATTTCTTTTGTTTTTGCTGGTTTGTTTGTTTTAGTTTTTTTTAAGAAGATAGTGTATTATTTCAATGTATATGGCCTGGCTAGAAATAACTGCTTTTGCAGGTAAGTATGTTTTTGAGCTATAATCTGAGCCATGAATATGCTTAAATAAATTTTATTTCACTGTGTATAAGTCAACTTGATTTTTTTTTCACTTTTGGCCTTTTCCTTCTCAATGTCACAGCTTGAGCTTTAGTTGCAAACCAAGAAGACAGAGGTCTTAACAGGAAAAAAAAGTCATTTGCTGTGTCTATATTTCCACCATGTTAACCTACATGTAAGGAAAGACTGGCAGGAACTCAGTGGCTATCTACTGAGACTTTGACAACAATTTAAATTGAACAAGTTCATTAAGGTGCAATTTTGGACTGAGTGCCTAATTAACATTCACAAACTCAAATTAATAACAAGAGAAAAAAGAATGTCTCGCATGGGTCAACTCTATTTTTCCAAATTTGCTTTAAAATGTAGCTTATGCATACATTAATCTAAGAGAGAGACTAACCCTATACATTAAATTTGGTACTTGCTAGTATCAAATTAGAGCTCTCACACTAGTGTGATATGACTTGTCAGGAAAACAGATCAGAAGTTTTAAACAGGAGTACTTTCAGAAGCCCTGTGTTAAAATAAAGACTTTTACCATTTTAAGACCCTATTTAAATAACTTTTTGAATTCCAGGAAAGACATGCCCATAATCCTTTAAAAGATGTGGGGGGAAAAGGGTTTATTAGAGGCTAGGGATTCACCTACCATATGAAGTTCAACAAGGGAAAGTGTCTGGGACGGGGCAACCCTGGATGTACACACAGACTGGGGGATGAGGTGCTGGAGAGCAGAGCCACAGAAAGGCACTGGTGGTCCTGGTCCATGGCAAGGTGAATCTGATCAGCGGTGCCCTGGCAGCCAGGAGAGCCAACCCTGTCCTGGGGTGCATCAGGCACAGCATCACCAGCTGGGCAAGGGAGGGGATTGTCCCACTCTGCTCTGCACTGGGGCAGCCTCACCTTGAGTCCCATTTTGGGTGCCACAGTATGAGAAAGATATACAGCTGTTAGAAAGTGTCCAAAGGAGGGCAATGAAGACGAAGGACCTTGAGGAGAAGCCATATGAGGAGTGACTGAGGTCACTCGGCCTGTCCAGCCTGGAGGAGACCTCCGTGCAGTCTGCAACTTCCTCATGAGGGGAATTTAATTCTGCAACTACTTTGAAACTGAATGTACCTCATCAAAATTAAGTGAAGTTTTCTGAAATTTTTAAATAGCCGTTTTCATTTTTGCCATATATATGCCCTTTATGTCTCAACATAATTAAGTATTCTTAGGGAATGTTTCCAAACATCTATTAATGTGGACTATAGTTCTGTTTGATTTCATTTTGCTGAAATTCCTGAGAGGCAAGCTCATTCTAAAGGTGTTTTATACACAGAAGAGCACATGCTGGACAATATTTCCCCTGGAGTGCTTCCCTAAAATGTTCTGAAATGCTTCTTCCTATTTTTCCATTTCAGAGCTTACCTATGAAGAAAATGAGAGAGAGAGAGAAAAAAAGTGTTTCTCAAAATGTGCTAACTTGTTATTTACACTAGTCTGAGTATATAAACTACCTCAGTATAAAGTGTAAGTAACAACTAAGCAAGTAAGACACAGGTAAACTAAATCACAAGATTTTGAAGTCTGTAGCATGACATAGTTTTGAAAACAAATTACTGAGATATTATGAATGCCACTTTGGTTTAACCAATTTGAGATTTTGATAATTGTTGTAATAATTCTTTTCTGAATAGCTTTTCAAATCCAATAAAATTACCTATGCTTTATTTCAAATTGTTGCCCATGGCAGACCTTGAATAATATTTCTAAAGGAAATGAATGAGATATTATGAATGATTTAAATAAATAATTATGTTCAGTTGAAAACAAACCTAACTTTCAGCACTAAAAGTAGTAATAGATCCTTCTAAACTGATAGAATTGTATTGAATGTTCTAACATCTTTGATTAAATATAGCAAGTGGGCTAAAACACTATAAAATATGCACCTGCATTCTCCTTTTGTAAGTTTACATTTCTGTTCCAAAACTTGTTTTAATCTGTTATAATGCTCTATTTCAAAGGGTTTTTTTTGTTTCTTTAATGAAGAGATGTCATTCTTTTGTAATGTTTGCACATATTTGGTTTTGATTTTTTTCCCATTATTTCCTCTATATTTATATACTAAATTACAACCAAAGTTAGCAAAAGGATTACCTGCTCATAACA
Source organism: Aphelocoma coerulescens (assembly GCF_041296385.1). NCBI lineage: Eukaryota > Metazoa > Chordata > Aves > Passeriformes > Corvidae > Aphelocoma > Aphelocoma coerulescens. The sequence continues at coordinate 137,348,384 of NC_091015.1, read as the reverse complement.
TGCAAAGTATTGGACAGGTCCAGCAACAGTTCTTGTCTAAAATTTCAAGTTCCTTTGTTTTGTGTAAAAAATGGGAGGAATAAATTATGTGGAAAAGTGAAAAAATGTTTAGTGCTTTCCAAAATATAGGTGAGATAGTAGCTTGACAACATTATTTTTACTCAGTAAAAAAATAATAAGAATGAAATCCTCAATTCTTACTTCACACAAGTACCACTGCAATCAAAGTTTATGTGACCAAAGAACAAGCTCTGTTTACACACAGAGACTCCTGTGGATTAAAGCTGAATCCTGTAAGTCACAAAGAAATATGCATCCAGTGGTATGCATTCTAACAACACAATTTTCATACACACCTTGAGAGATCAAGATGAAAATGGACTTTGAGATTTAATCCTTGCAAAGTAAATATGAAATAAAAAATATAGTGTAATATTTGGATTTGCATCAATATAAAATCAAAACAGCAGCCATTCAAAGCCATACATCTCTAAGCACTATAGCATTTTAAAACATTTCTTGAAGAAAAAATAGAATACAAATTTAAAAAATCATAAAAATTAATGCAATACAAATATGAAAAGTTAAAATACATGTTGAAACAGATACAGCATTTTAAAATTGTTTACTTCATGTAAATGAGATATTGGTGTCAATGAACATTTAAAAATGAATGAGATGTTCAGGAGATGCAAACACAAATGCACCTTGTGCTCTATAAAAGGTTTCAATTTTGCTATTTTCTAAACACAGAAAAATGTATCCCCCCCCCATTCAGAATATTGAATGTCTTATGAAAAGTGAAAGGTCATTTGTAACTGTCCAAAGGATTGATGGAGTTGAGATACCTCCTTGACCTTCACCCTGCACTCATAAAGAACAGTCTCAGATGACAGAGCATCAGGCAAGTTTTCAGAAAATGTCGTTTCTTATTTTATATTGCATAGCAGGCTTGTTACCTGATATTTTTCATAATTGTATGTCAAGATTTAATTACTTCATGTCTTCCCTCATTAAAAGCAAACTGTCATCTAATACCATTCAGCTATGTTTGTGATTTGCACTAATTCAAGCATTTCTGTCTGCTTTTTGCCATTGTTTTCCATCTCAGTTTCTACAATAATTGCTTTGGAGGCCTACACAAACAATGTCAAGGTCAAACCTTACAAATACAAAAATTCTTTTCCAATTACTTATTGTCAGTTAAGGATGCACATTATAAAAACTGGTTCACAGGAGTTTCTTTTTTTTTCTTAGTATTATAGCCATCACATAATGCAAGTTGGAATGAAAAGCTTAAGTTGTTAAAATAACAAACTTCAAAAAGACTTGTGGAAACACGAAATATATCAGATTTTAATCATTCTACCACATTTTCAGTTATGTAGTATATTAGGGAAATCATATATAAAATATATTATTAACCATGTGCAGGAAGTAAAATAAAATTTACTCAGTGTTAAATCCTTTTGTTGCTATATTTTTTCATCCTACCAACAGGGAAAGTCAAGGACATACTGCTTAATGGTCCACTTACCAAGAAACAAGAAGGCAAAGAATTCATTTATCAAGCTTCAGTATAAAGTGTCACTCTCCTTACTTCTCTGCAGAAAGCTTGAGAGTGCTGGGCAGCAAAAGAGTGACATGAGAAGAAAGATGCAAGAAGCAAAAAAAAAAAAAGTGTATTTCCTGAAGATGATGGGGATACATTGGGATAAAATAGATAATGATAGAGAAAAAAAAACCCTGAAAATGAATATTGCTCCTTTGCTAATTATTTTCTCATTCACAGAAGTATTAACATGAATGTAGTACATTGTCTAAAAGAAAAAAAAATTATATTGTTTTGGAGAACCCAAGCTGACTTCACTGAAAAGTCAGAGATTTAAATTTTATTTGGTATGTTACTTATTCTTGGAACATAATGAAAACAACCATGCTGTTACCTGGCTGCAGAAGTACTTTGGATCCACTGGATGGGAAACCAAAATCATGCTAATCAGTTGTTGTTTACCAATTTTTCAAATGTTAAATCCTTCTTTTTTTCCCTGACAAAATGCTTTCTTGATGTTGTCATATAAAGATATGTCATGTTGAGACACCTGTTTTCAGAAAATCTCCCAAACCCATTATAATGTATATTTAACTTTCTTGTACAGCGACTACAACACCAAAAACTATGGTTTCATGAAAAGCCACTTTAGTATTTGTGTTTTCTTCATTAATTTGTTCTTTTTGTTGTATTTAAAACAAATTGCTATCCAATTTTGAGATCATTCTTCTACATTGCAAGAAACAGATTTAATTCCTTCTTTTCACTCAAGACACTCAAACCAACTTCTCCAATCTCTCATCCTTGTCTATGAACCAATAACTCTCATGGAGAACAGAGTGGTAAAGCTCCTCTTCTGATTTGTGAGAGAGTAATTCTGAATGGTTACTTAATTCCAGCAAAACTTACTTAAATCTTTGTTACAATTCTCAAAATGTTTTAAAAAATAAAAGAAATTCTGCAAGTAAAAATTGGTTTATTTCAGGAAGACATGGGACTATGAAATGTTCAGGATAGACTCTTTTCCATTATAGCTCAGCTGCTGGGCCATTAAAGTGAACAGGTATAAGAAACTGCTGAAGTATTTCATTCAGTGAAAGAAAAATCATCTAGAATCCCCACATTAATAAAGAAGCAGAAATCACTATAATGACTGGGGAGAAGGAGACAAGGGGTGAAGAAAAATCGAAACCAGCAGCAGTTTCTACCAGAGAATAGAATATGCTCACATTAGCAGAAAAATATATATTGTGTAGGAAAACTACTTGGATCCACAACGTCCAAGAGTCTAAGCCAAGAACATCTGGTATTGCTGTACATTTTCCCCCACCCCTGTTTCTGACTGAAAATTTCTGCAGGTTTTCTTCTTTATCTTTTCTTTACAGACATACTTTGCACTTCCAGGATCTTAACTGGCTTTTAGTCAAATCCAAAAAGATTGCTATATGGAATCCCAAATTTATAAACATTTGAAATATAAAAAATTTTGGTTCACTATTTTTTTTTTGATCAGATGAGTGGAACTAGATAAAGGTGACAATTTTTTTTTTTCTCAGTCATGTATGGAAACTATGACTTTTTATTATCTATGGATAAATGCTTTGACTTAAAGAACAGATGCTTTTTTTTATTATCTTTTGTCATTGCCTATGAAATCACAGTTAATAGGTTTCACAGATTGCAATAATACCCTTGAGAAACTGTGTGCTATCTGTCAAACATGTAATTTTAAGGTCTAATAATATGCAATATGTTTACATAGGTTATTGAAGTGCAGTTCTTTCCCAGCATAGGTATTTATTAAAAAAGCCAGAAGTGTAGCATCTCAAAACTAGTAGAATTTAATATATTTTTAAAATGCAAATATAAATGATAGAAGATAAATTTGTACAACATATGCAGCAAAATATGCTTCTGTAATGTAAGAAAATTGTTTGTGGAGACTGCCACTACTGGAAGATTTTAAGGACATATGACATTATCTGAACTGATCTAAAATTTGTTAAAGTCAAAAGAGGCCTTGGAGAGTTTTGTGTAGTGTCTATTAGAAAAATATTTAACTGGATAACATGTGTGGATAAGTGTATATGCAGAGGATTTGTAAATATAAGTTTATAATAATATCTTTTTGGCTTTTATGATCAACTCAAGGGTTTTGCATTTTTAATTTTTATTTTTAGAGAAATCATGGATATCTAGAGCTGAGAAGATGTACCTTTACAGCAGAACTCAATATGACTGAATCCTTCAATTCCATGAAACAGTATAACACGTGTTAGTGTGAGATAATGACTTTTCTATTTTATGTTACAATACTAGGAAATATAAAATTAAATTGAAGTTTATGCACTACTACGCCTCTTAATACATCACAAATATAAACAGTGTCACAGTAACATGATAAACAATTAGCAGTTTTTTACTTTATCTGTTGTTTCCCATACTTTTTTAAAAAATATTTAAAAAAATATTTATTTTGAATACCTTCAAAGCTAACTGAACTAACCCTATCAACTATTACAGAAGTTTTCTTTGGATTTTATTTGTCCTTCTAGTACTCATGAAAATAGTTGGGTTCCCCAGAACCCAAGTTATAGTTAAAGCTGACTTTTACTGTCAAAAGGATGGAACACTATGGGAGAAGGGTAAGAACGTGGATCATTCCTGTGAAACAAAGAAAATAGTAGAGGGGTAGGGAAGAGAGCTCTGGTGACTCCATTAGTGGTATTGTCAGGCAGAAGAAAGAAATGGAGGCAGAAATCCGCTGCCTCTGCATCCACTGTTCACCAGATGCTACCCTCATTCCTGTACAACCCTGTTAACCCTTAGCAGTACCTAGCACTTACCTGAATTTACAAAGTGTTGACCTAGGTAAACACAAGGCCATTTTGCTATGCAAACTTTCAGTGTTCTAAGCATAAGGACAATGCTTTTCCCAGTCCTACAGGAATTTGAAAATTATTATATAAAATACTATATGATTGCTTATTAAAAAAATATGTAAGTGTAATGCCTTTTTATCACCAATATAATGTAAGGATAACAAGGAAATGTCCAAAATGTTTCCCTCATACTCACTCATAATCCTTTTGGCTAGTAGAAGCAAAATAAGTAACATATACCAAACCAATCTATTTTCAAGAGAACAGTTTCTTCTGCAATACTACCCTTAATCTTGGTTTATCCTTAAACAGACAAAAGTACATATGAGCTTGGGAACTACACCTGCTGGCATTTTATCTTCTAATGCAGATAATATACCTTATTATAGTAGTTAAGATTACATTTACATCTTTTTTTTTACATTCTAGTATCCTGTGAATTTCACTGTTGTTAAATTTAGTTTTCAAAGTGTCTTTAAAATCATCCCAGAGCTTTATGGATGTCTTATAAGGATTCTTGATATAACATATCCTTATTACCTCATTTGCAGACTTTCCATACTTAACATACTAGCCATAAAATTAATTATTGCTCTGCTCCACTAACAGAGATGGTAGAATTTTTTGTTTCTTTATTTAATGTTGGCCATTATGTATTTATTTCCCTAGTATATTATAAGATGAAAAGTAACAGTAAGCAGCATTTGTCAATTCTGTATAGCCACGTTGAAAAACAATCACCATGAAACTACATTAATCCTGAGCTGGAAGATTCATCTCTAGGTACAGGAGGGTAGCCCAGTTTCTTTGATCATTTATCTCTTTGAAATGATCAGCAAGGATGCCAATTAGAAACCCTATTTATCATTGTAGCTTAACTTGTGATGTTTACACCTTCCTAGTAGAAGCCAGACGGAAAACATTTCTCTTTTCTTACAATTGCTCATTTATATCTACACCAAGATCAAAAGATTTGGACAAGTACTTGGTTCATCTGGCTCAGAACACTGCCTCCAGTATCAGCCTGTGCTGAATCCTTCACAAATGTATGCAGAAGTATTTAAAGAAAACTGTGTAATGTTTCCATTAAATCTCAATGGAACATTAAATTATTAGCTCATCCCATGAATTCTAACATTATATATTTCATTCATATACAGAATAGCAATGTAAGAAAAGGAAAATGTGTAGATCCAAGAATATTTTGCAACACACACACCTTTGTATGCAAGTAGTATCTTCCCAGATCAATGTAAATCCATGTCCTCAGTTTCAACCTCTATGTTTAAGTAGACCATCACTGCAAGAAAATTTTCAAAAAGCCAGATCAGAAAAAAAAGTTGAAATTATCTAATAAGATAAGGTACATTACAGTTACTGCCTTATTATGCACACTGCAGAGTGTAGATCAAACTTCAGAATGCCATAAATGAACTTTAACTGAATAAAAATTCATGATAGATGATTTTTTTCTTATAGAAATTCAGTAAGAATTTTTAAAGCTATAATATAATGGGAATTTGTTACTATCAAATGTTTAAGCATTTGATATCAATAAAAAGCCCACAGTCTTTGCATATTTACACAATTATAAGTATTTAATCAGACAGAGAGGATAAAATGTTACCAATAGTACTTGTTGTCTAAGTATAACCATAGAAGACTAAGGGCAGTCTAGCTGATCTGTTCAATAGACTCTAGTCCACGTTTTCCTGGTTTTGTTAAGATCTGAATTTTACACAGGCTTATATATTTATTTTCAATTTAAACTCAAACTGCATACTTGAAACTTTGTTGGGAAGACGTAAAGACATTTCTTTTCTCTAACAGAGTTTCCACTACATTGCACCTGCAAATGGGTATTGGGTAAAGCAAATTCCACAGATTCTGCTCAAAGAAGTTCCACTTGGAATTGTATTTAACAGGATGAAGTTCTACTAAGCAAAATTTACTTTAAGTTTCGACTTTCTATTTTAAGAAACTTGAAGTTTCAAGTGATTTTTTTCTGATTGCTTACAAATATTCTTTGAGACCTAATTCTTATAATTTCATTTAATTATTGGTGCTATATTAAGATTATTATCATTTTACTTGTAATGCATTTAATTTATATATTTAATGCACGTGAAGCTTTAAAAAGCCTAACAGATTTCAAATTATGAATTAAAATAAAATGGCACAAACTTCTCTTTGATGGTGACTACATCTCCAACAATTTCTCTGGTGTTATAGTCTCTTGCAGTGTTTTCGATTACTCGTCACATATTGCCTACAGACATCTTTCCAACACAGCAGGATTACCCAGCTCCAGATCTTCAAGACTCTAAAGCTCTAGAGGTAATTGTTTAAAAAGGACTAAAATTAAGATGAGTACCAAAGTTTTTTAAACCCATTTAAACCCATCGTTGTGAAAAAAAGGATACAGAAAAAAAAATCAAAATCCTTGCTAGGAAATGAAGCCTTTGTAGGAAAAGTCAGCCCAATGTCTGCATAAGATGGTCTGAATAAGCCTAAGAAACAAACAGATTAGGAGGTACTAGAAGTAATGTTTCATTTCCCATAGATCTGTGCCCTATGGCAGATAAACCTTGGTGCCTAGCATGTTATGGGCTTGCTCTTTTTTTTCTGCCTAAGGGCCTATTTTCAAGAAACCTGCGTGAATGCAGCACTGAGACCTTATTTTTGATTATTCCATCAAATTCCTATTAAATCAGTTAGCATCCAGTGACATCAAATCATTAACATTTAACTAGAGATTTTATGCTACATGAAAAGCTATATACTACCTATATAGTACCATACATTTAATTTTTTCTCTGATAAATCTTGAAATAAAAGTATTCTTTAATGTCTAATTCTGCATCTGTTAATGATGGAACTTCAACTCCAAGGGCTTACTGCACAATTCTGGCCTTCAGTTTAAAAATATTTAACCTTTTTCTTATTTCTAAAGTTGTTTAGTAGTATGAAGAAGTTAGCACACTCATTCAAAAACCAAATGAAAGTAAACTTCAAATCCTATGTACATAACTAACTGCTATATATAAAACAGTCTGTATGGCAAATATTTTTCCTTGAATGAATAGCTTTTGTAACCTGTCTTTTTCTTAATCAGGTACATGACTCTCTGTAAACTTTCTTTGCTTTCAAAGGCAAACATAAGTAATAATTTCTGTAAAGGTCTTGAGTCCCTCCAACATCTGGTTTTGGTTTGCTATAAAAACTGTGTCTCTGATCTCATGTGTTGAACTACTGTATGTTTGCCACTGTCTATTTCCTGTGAAAAAATACACTGAACAATAATAGCTTTTGTTCCTAACCTTCCAGCCACTAGAGCAGCTGAACAAATAATTTTTGTGCTTTCATTTGAAATAATTTATTCCATGTATATGTTTGTGTAGGGTCATTTGGGTTATTGGATGTTTCATCATTTAAAAATCAAATATTAGAAATTTAAATTACTGAAAACTACATCTAATAGTTTCCTTATGCTTTTACCAATTCTTTTGACAAAATTTCCTTCCAAGGTATCTTCAAGTCTGTATATAGTTTTGTGTCAGTGGAGGGAACTAAAAAAAAAGTTATTAAAAATTATAAAGAACCATAAGCATTGCAATTATTCAATAATAAATCACAGGTGTCAACATATAGTTCTGCTTAGAAATTGATAATTCTTGTATGTTATCTACATTATGATTAGAATATAGTAAGATTAAATTGCAAAATTCAAATACTGAATTCTTCCTTAAATCACAGAGAAATATATTCATATCTGGGTGTGCACACACACGCATTTGAGTAACTCCTTTCCTGCTCATTCCTTCAGACTGCAGGAAGACTTGGCCCTTGCAACTGCTCAGGCTTGCAAATGTCATTGGCTTCCTCATTATTTTCTGCCCCTCCTCTTCACAGGCCTTTCATTTGCAGTGTGCAGATCCCTTCCTTCATCTTCTTTTAAAAAGAAACCTTTACAGTCATGATGCATTTTGTGTCTATGCACTATTTGATGATTCACCTTTCTTCTGGGGGTCCACATTTTTATCAAGTCATGGAGTTTTATGGAGCAGTTTTACAAGTAATTAATTTGCTGTATGTTATTAAATTACTAGACACTGTCTGGTTCTGCTATATTTTTGTCCTTTTCTTATTAAAACTTTTTATTTAATCCAGGGCAAACTTGGTGTTGCACCAAAATTGTTAGGTTAAGTTCCCAGGTTAATTACCAGCTTAAATTCTAGCCTTTCATAATTTTCAGTGACAGTTCAGGATAGCTCCATCCCACCTTAAATCTAAATAATTTTTTTAAACTATGAAAATCATACTTTTATATCTAGGTCTTACATAAATTGAAATTTCTATAGTCCTATTTTAAAATTACTATTTATTTATGTTATATTTGCATTTAATAAAAAAATTCATAAGAATTCCATTCTTTTTTTTACTGTTTTTTATATAGTTCACATTCTACATTTTATCTTCATTAAGAAAAATTAAATAATTTTTTAAAATTTATATCATACACATAGTAATCTATGTTTTCTTTGGAAGATAAATGTCATATTCCTATTTATTTATTTACTATTGATTGTGATTTCTCATGTCTTTAAATTGGGCTAGTGGCATACAGTCTATTAGCTATTCAGAATTTTACACTCTTGTAGCTCACATTTAAAATGAAAAATGCAGGAAAAGTATTTTTTAAGACTAGCTAAAAGAGGCTAATTTTTTACTCAATGACTATAGTTTCTATTTTTGCTATTACTGTGATAGAGTAATACAGACTCCTTACTGTATTTTAAATTAACACAAAGGAGTAGAGTTGCATGTAATGTAGCTGAAGATTCTCAGGACTCTATTTTCTTAAAAATGTTGTAGAATCTCAGAAACACTTACTTTAGTATTAATGAAAATCCTAAACAAATTTCTAATTAAAGGTGGGAGTAGCAGGAAAAATAATCCATGTAATTTCAAGATGGAGTTTGCTTAATTTCTTAGGTGTATCTGAAGATAAATGTGCAACATCAAGGATTGATGCAATGACTTAGGTTATTAATTTCAAAGTAATTTCCTAAAGTAAGGAAAATGTGAACCAATAATTGAAAAATACCCACTACTTTTCTTTTTTGCCTTGACCAAAAACTTCTGAATATAGAAGATATTCCTTTTACAAACTGTAGACAAATTTCAGCCAGGTTTAGCTGAACTACTCACTCTTGCCTGGCAAATTGACTATGTGCTAACTTCACAAAGGACAACTTGAAAACATATTCAGTACTCAGTTGACACAACAAAGATCAAGGCTTATGATATCATGAATTAAAAATAGCACCTTTTTTTCCTCAAAGTCACTACTTCATTTTCAGGAGTCTACATATTTTTACCATCTCACTTATGCTATTCAGAATGTACTCACAACTCAGCCTTTAAGCAATTTTGAGTTGTATTCTTTTCTCTGAAAACTGCATTTTAATAATCCAGCCTTTAAACTTAATACATTTTATTTTTTCACTGATACTGGAAAACAAAAAGCATATACTGGTATTACTTCAGTCAAGACCTTGAAATCTATGCAAACAGCATAGATTCCTCCCTTTCTCCCTTCCTCCTCCCTTCTTCCTCTTCCTCTTCTCCCTCTTCCACCTCCCTGACCTTGGTATCCCCTCTACAATTTCTCACTTCCCCTGTCCCTCTGCCTCACCTGTCCGACAGTGCAATGGTTCTGCCTTTTCTTAAATATATTTTAGCAGAAGCTCTACCAGCTTGGCTGTTGGGCTTAGTGATGTGCTGTGGTGGGCCTATAGGGGCTGGCTGGAATCAGCCAATCCAACATGGGGCAATCCCTGTGGCCTCCCTGCTGGCAACACTTTTACACATACAACCAAAATACATAAAAAGGTAAAAAGACTTTCAATGCTTACCTTCCTCTTTCTGACAATGCGAAAAAATATTTCAGTATACCAGGATGAAACAAATGTTAACAGTGCCATATAGGAAACACTTTCATTAAAAAGAAAAAAAAGAGAGAACTGACTGTATATGATATAAAAGACCTACACTTTCTGCATGTTACTATTGTTGGAAGCAAAATTATGTAACTTTAATTTAGCGTGCCAAGAAAATTCTTTCTGTTCCATCTGTTAGAACTATGTTAGATGACAGTCGTTGAATTTAAGTTTTAGTAATTATCAGGATTTGGCAGCTTTTACTTAAGGAAATTACAGGGAGTTTTTGAGGATTCTTCTAAATAATGAATCTCAGTTATCAATTAATCATTATCACAAATCAATCTCAGAATTCTAGGGAAGCTTCCAGAGGACTAGGAAAAAAAAAGAAAATAGTTTTCCAATATTTTAAAAAGGAAATGTGAGAAATAGGCTAAGTCTGTGTCAGTTAGCCTCATACTGATCCAAAGAAAAACATGTATAAACCAGAAGAACCAGTAGAACCATAAAATGGAGTTACTAATGACAACCTATGAAGAATATTTGAAAAAATAGCTCATCATACATTTTATAACTTGTTAAAAGTAAGTTACTTATGATTACATAATAATAAATGTATTGATTAAACATTTTAAGATCTATACAAATAATTATTAACATAAAAGGGGATTTGGATTTGTTTAAAATAAGGAAGCAACAGTATTTGTCATTATTTTTCAAGAGATTCTGTGGATATCTCATCTTGTCTCAGTACTAGTCTGTAGTATAAAAGAAGGTAAAAAGTAATTGTTCAGAAGTTTAGAAATGGCTTTAAAATAGCAGAGCTGTAAACCCAGCATTATGATTAGCATGGCTGATTTACTGGTGTGGGTGCATTTGAAAAATTTTTGTAACAGCCAAAATTATATCCAGACAGACAGAAGACTGGAATTGATCTCAAGCACATATGAGATGCCGGGGAAGTTGCTTTCATTTTCTAATTTGATAGTCAGTTTTTGTCTGAAATGTAGGACAATTGCAGTTGGGGAACAACTCTACTAGAAAAGTCAAACTGATGAACTAATGTATCAAATAACTTAAAACATAAATATTAAAATAATTTAGAACAAAAAATGAGATTTTAGTATATAGCAATTGAATTTCAAAGCATGATTTAACACCTTTGCTCCCATACGAAGAAGTAAGCCATGTGCCTGTCTTCTGAGGCACATGCCTATAAGAGACTCTTCAACGGAATAACTTGACATATATCTTCAAAACAGAACTACAGGATTACTAAATATAAAGTTCAATTATCCTTGAGAACTTTTGGATTGAAATAATGGAAAGAAAGCTGGTGGATGTAGAAGTCAGATTTATAGAAAAATTTTTGTAAGTGATTTAAAACAGACTGTATTACAGTAATGTGCACTTGCAGCCCAGAAAGCCAACCATATCCTGGGCTGCAAGAAACATGACTAATAGGTCAAGGGAGGGGATTCTGCCTCCCTACTTTCACAAGACCTCCCCATGGGGTACTGTGTCCAGCTCTGGGCCCTCCGAAATAAGATGGACGTGGACCTGTTGGACCAAGTGTGCAGAAGGGCCACAGAGATGATCAGAAAGCTGAGGCCTCTCCTAAGTAGACAAACAGAGAGCTGGGGCTGTTCAGCCTGGAGAAGAGAAGGCTCTGGGAAGACCTTTCAGCAGTCTTCCAGTACAAAAGGCACCTACAAGAAAGCTGGAGAGGGATTTTTCACCAGGGCATGTAGTGAGTGATAGGACAAGGGGGAATGGCCTTAAGCTGAAAGAGGGTAGCTTTCGGTTACATATGAGGAAGAAATTTTTTCCTTTGAAGGTGGCAATGAACTGGAACAGGTTGCCCAGAGAATTTGTGGATGCCCTAGCCCTGGAAATGTTCAAGGTTAGGTTGGAAGGGGCTCTGATCAACCTGGTCTAGTGGAAGTTGACCCTACCCATGGCAGGAGGGTTGGAACTAAGTGATCCTTAAGGTCCTTTCCAACCCAAACTATTCTGTGATTTTATGCTCTATAAATCAAATGCTCCTTCCAAAAAGCCAATTAAAATTTTATAAACATATAAATATTTATAAAAAATATTTTTAAATCTTTAGTGTATACAAATCCATAACTACCTCTGTTTACATGTGTTTGCATTTATATTGTGTTGACAATTACACATCAAAATTAAATACATTAAGGGTTTGTGGTTTTCCTGTCAATGATTGTATACTCTAGAATGAAGTCAGTTCTTTCATTTTATTTTGGCTCTCATTTCTGTGTTGTGAAAGTGGGAGGTGTTACCTTTAGACCAAGTTTCACTGAAAAAAATGTTGAGCACTAATAAGGGTTCATCCATCAATGTAAAAACCTTCTTGTGAAAATTGTCATGTTGTAGGCAGCAGTTTTAGTATTTAAGTAGTAGACATATGCTAGGAAATCATAATATATATTTATATAAGTAAAGGAAAACTTAGATCAGCCTTCTAATATAAATATATATTACAATAGTACCTCATTCAGGATTATGATTCTATTATGCAACTATATTGCATTTGCTGTACAAATGCACAGATACCAAGCCCAAAATTTATAATCTAATTATACGTGTATAAGGATTTACTTATCTTATAGTAGTTCATCATTAGGAAGTTCAGAAGTAATTTTATTTCAATTATAAATTATTAGCAAAATATAAAATATGAAATCCCACAGCTTTAAGATTGTAATTAACCACACTAGTTTAAACTGGGATAAAATACAAAAACCTTTTTTAAACGATGCTCTTAGCTTCTTAATCTGCCTATCCTTTTTTCCTTTGTCCACACCTCTTTTAAATAACAACTCTACCTCAAGCTGGAAGCACCCATAACATGACCAGTGGGACCTGGAACACAGTACAGGCTCCCACTGTAACACAATTCAGAAGCAAGCAAAACCAATAGTTTTACTATAGTTTTCCTATCTGAGAAAAACAAAACAAAATCCTTCCTCTTTTACATCCTTTTTTATCAGAATAATCTTGACGTAAACAAACATTTAATTTCACAGACATGGTAAAAATTTGAATTATGTGACAAGAAACAAATATAACATTATCTTGTAATTTGATTTAGGAAATTAGCCTTTTATACATCATATTTGAATCTAAGAGATACACTGTGTTTGCGAAAAACATGGACAGTTAAAGAGAATTCTTGATGTTAAGTGATGATGGGAATTAGTATTACCTTATGGAGGTATAATAAAATGAAAGGAAATATTTGGGCTATATTAAAATTTGATAGAAGATAAAGGAATTCACATATATTCATAGGTAAGCCCAGAGGCAGCCATGGAGATTATATACATTTTCATGCATACATAAGAAAGTTTTCCCCCACAGTATAATAATAAAACTTTCTACAGAATGTCACTGCTTGTGTTCAAAAATAGTATAAAATTTTCACCCTGATTGTAGGCAATGCTAAGCAGTGCACAGCTATTCCATAAAAAAATATAATACAGAGTTGAGGCAAACCATGGAGAAAGAGGAAAAAAAAAATAGCAGTCAGAAATTATAAAAGCTATGTAGACAAAAATCTGAAGAACAGCTTTGAATAAATTAATGAGAGAAAAATAAAGCCTTTGGAAAGGCTGTTGGCAGAAGAATTGATAAAGATATTTCTTTGCTATGCCTAGAACACCCTTGTGTTAGTCAGTATAAACTTATTTGTGTAGTTGATATGTATTAGATTTTTTACACCCTTAGTTAAAATGACCTTAACTTTATTTCCTTTTCAAATCATTCTTTCCTCCCACTACAAATTTCAATAGACAACAATATCACCTCTCCTCTTCTCTTAACAAAGGATCTCCATTTCCCTGCAGATTTGAGAAGTTTTTCACTACATCTGTTCTGAATTTCAAATCTGTTGTAAATATAAATCAAGATTGTGCTCAGCATTTCAGACATGTCTCACCAGCAAAAGAAGCTTGAAAATTCAGAGAGGATTTTGACCTATGCAAGATATTATTCTTACTGACTCAAACACAACTTTTTGCTGGAGTTTGAACTTTTTAAAATGGAACCCAGTGTATAACACCAATTAGGAATTAGTGGACATACTGGCAATTCTGCAGTTTTTAACACAGACAGTGAATTTGATTCACCACAGGGTATAAGTATTCACAATAATACAGAGGCACAGAAATACTAATGAATATTTGCTGGCAAGATACATCGTATATCATATAATATTATGGGAAAGCTCTTGCCATGTAAAATTACTCAGGATGAGCTAAAATTATGGAAATAAATTTAATATTGGCAGGTCATGGGTTTGAGTGCCTGGCAGGTTTGCCAAGCTTTTCAACGGGCACAGAAATACACATTGTATTGCTGCAGTAGATGAAGCAATGCCTCAGCCATTACAGGTGAAGGTCTAATATTATGAGCATAATTATAGTTAGAAATTAGTCTCAGAAAGTAAATCTTATATTATCTTTATATATTATTATTTATTATCAAATAGGAATTTAATTATATATTGTTTCATCACTCTTCTGCTCACTATAGTGCATGTCATAAATTGAAATTTTACATATATTGATGCCTTAAGAGGCCTCCTAGACACAGAGACTGGACAGGAGTAAAAGAATAAAATAGGTTTTATTTGAAAGTCCTTCAATGGTACACCCTGGGAGCCACAGGCTATTGCCAAAAATGGACCCCAAGATGGACGACAGGTCACAAGTTGTTCACATCTTTGTAGGTTTGGCTCATTTGCATATCAGGGTTAATTCTCCAATTAAAACTTCAGTTCAATGATGTAATTTCCCCTCCTCTTGCCCCCCTTAGAAGCTCTTTGGATTATACTTTTTGGGCCTAGGACAGTCTGGGTGACCTTGGAGGGCAGGCCTGGAGACGCTTTGTTATGTCTACTTAGCACAAGTGAGCAGAAATTAGCAAGCTACAAGAAACCTCAGAGTTACACTCTAAGCAGTACAGAATCAGGAAAATATAAAAGTTAAAATCTAGGCATCATATATATCATAAGATCATGTTTAACATTAAGCCATGAATATCAGTGATGCTACACATCTTCCTCATAAATACCTCTTCTGAGGCTGCCACTGTTCAAGTAGGAATAAGAAACTCTTAGGACTTTACACATGCAGGTTATTACCAGTTGAGTGCATATGTGTTAAACAGTCAGGCATTGATGCATGGCTAGAAACAATATGCAACTCATGGAGCTAGGAATAGGAAAAATCCTAGCAAAGCTATTTCAAAATACTGAAGACCAATGAAAAAGTTCTTGAGTAGGACTACTGGTACATCCAAACCAAACCTATTCATATTTCCAAACAAGCAAGGTTTTAAAACTGGTGGTTTAAAGGCAAATGTTCTGGTGAAATGGTTAAAGATAGATTTACAGAATCACAGACTATATTGAATTGGAAGGGACCTATCAGGATTATCAAGTCCAACTCCTGCCCCTGCAGAGGACACCCCTAGAGTCACACCATCTCCAAACACTTCATGAACTCTGTCAGGTTTGGTGCTGTGACCACTTCCCTGGGGAGCCTGTTCCAGTGCTCAACCATCTTCTGGGTGAAAAACCTTCTTTTGATATCCAACCTAAACCTCCCTTGACTCAACTTCATGCCATTTCTTTGAATTTTTTCACTGGTCATGAGAATGAAGAGATCAATACTGGTCCCTCTGGTTCTCCTGGTGAGGATGTTGAAGACCACAATGAAGTCTCCTCTCAGGCTCCTCTTCTCCAGGATGAACAAACCAAGTGACTCTGGTCACTTGGAGTTTGGTACCTATCACTCCTACTAAGCAATGTACTGGTCCTCAGAACTTCTGACATTTAGATTTATGAACAAATTATGAACAAATTATGATCCTATTAAAAAAGAAAAAAATTCTGGGTGTGGGGGATTTTTTAAAGAACAATTTAAATAGTTCATATGAACCTACTCAAATACCAGGGGAGAACTATGTCTTGATGACAGTAATCACAGACAATGTTAGTAGTACAAAGACTAAACAGCAACTCTTCATTGTGATCAAGAGAAATAAATCCTACAAGTTTTGTGTCCTGAAAGTTTTTTCATATAAGGTGGTGAAAGTGATGCATAGAATATTCAGTTGGATCAAAATTAACACCAAAATCTTTGAAGAGTTTTGGCAGTTCAACTTCTAGAACCTTTGACATGTATTGGGCGTCCATAGCAGAATCTTGTCAGGGAGGCATCTGTGAGGGGAGGTCAGGGCTGTCCCATGTGGGACACAGCTGCTTCCAGACATTCCCCATGGACCCACCCCAGGGCACAGTTGAGCCCATCAGAAAGGCTGGTGGTGCCTCTGAGAAAACATATTTTAGAAAGTGAAATATACTGGAGAAGCAGAAGAGGAGGAAAAACAAATGAACAAAAAACCAACCAAACAAACACCCCTGAAACTGCGAGAAACAACAGCGTGATCACCCAGGTCAGACAAGGATGAGGGCAAAAGAGATGTGCTGCAGGAGCTGGAGCAGAGATTCACCTGTAGGCCAATAACAAGACCACAGCAGAGATGGCATTTCCCTGCAGTTTGTGGAGAGGACCCCGTCAGAGCAGATATCCACACTGCAGACTGTGGACAACCCATAGTAGAGCAGATTTTTTCCTGAAGAACTGCAACCTGGTGGAAAGGACTCACACTGGAGTGGTTCATGCAGGGCTGCAGCCTGGGGACAGGAGGAAATGCAGGAGAAAGGAAAAGCAGGGAGGAACTGTATGGACAGGCTGTAACAACTCATTCCCCATACCCGGTGATGCTCCGAGTATGTGGACAGGGGCAGATGGTGAGGAGGAAGAGGTACTGGGGTGAAGGACTGGAATTAAACTTGGGAAAACTTTTTTTGAACTTTTTCCTCTGTTACTCACTGTCCAAATTTGCCTTAATTAGCAAAAAATTAAGTTCATTTTCTTCATGCCAAATCTATTTCGCCTGTGATGTTGATAACTGATTTCTCTGCCTTTATCTTGCCCCATTAACTTTTTCTTCATTTTATTTTCTCACCCTGTCCTGTTGAGGAGAGGGAGTGGCAGAGCAGCTGGGTGGGCAGCTGATTTCTAGCCAAGATCAAGTCAACACATAAAATAAGCTGACATGGGACTATATAGTCATAGTCAGAGGTATATATGGTTTTATAGTAAAGATGTATAAAAGATGGAAGTAAAGACTATTTTTCAGAAAAGTTACTGTTTTCCTAACTGAAAAGGCTGTTTCATTATGTCCAAGAAATTATGGCTGATCTTCAACTGATGAAATACCTCCGCTTGTTTATTCAATGTCTGTTTGCCAAGGCTTGAAGGCACAATACATTTAACTATTCCTTAGGACTTTGTCAGCATGGAGTCCTTACTGGATAGAACTCCAGTGTATACAAGAAGTTATACAGGTTTTTTGATATGTTTGAATCTCTGTTTTGTCTGAAAATGGTTCAAAGAGGTTCTATTTCATAAGTCGTGGTAAAAAACCCCAGTCATCCCAAGTATGGGAAATTCTATGATTTTTCAGTGAAAGGGAAAGTTTTCAGGGAAGTTCAAGTAGCCTATAGTTGACAACTTCTTAATTTAAAACCTTTCCTGTGATTAGAAACTAACTATATGGATATTTTGAACATTATCTTCAACACTGTTGGTTTTGAGTTTTTAGTACTACTGGAGGAAACTGAATCAATGCAAGAAGCAAAAAGTCATCAAACCATGAAAAAATATGTATAGAAAAAAATGTGACGAAGAATAAAATGTATTTGCAAATGAAGTGAATATATTTTCATTTTTCAGAAATTTTTAATTCATGATTTATTGTTTACACAGTTTTTTAAACATCTTGTGTTGCTGTTTGAAAAATATCTTGGGCTATTTTTAGGTCTTGGTAAGCTCTTGCTAAGAGATCAGAGTAATGTCATAAGACAATGAGAGCAACTTCATTGTTCCAGAACCAGGCAAATTAAGTTATCACAGTAAATAGTGTTAAAGACATTTTGTCTAACTTCATTTTTTTTCCCTGTGAGTGAAGTTTAGCTATAATTTAATTGTTAGAAACAGTTGCTTATTTATAATTAACATTGAAAATCCTGACCTTATTTTGAGAATTTTTATATGATATAAAATCAGAAGAGATTTAATTTGACTACAATATTTATTTTGGTTTGATGAGTCAGTGATTGCTCTAGATGTAACACATGTAAACTATACTAATTTAATCATGTAAGTAGGAATACAAAAATATGTTGTTACTGATTAAATGATTACTGCAACATCTTGCAGACTCAACTTCGGGAAAAATTATGGGAGCAATTACAGGAAAAGCACTTGATTGCAGTAAATAGAAAAAAAAAGGAAAAATAAAGCAGGAGCTGGAGAAAGTTGTAAAGCAAGAGGTAAATTTGCAGTGTTTTAGGATGATTTCAGTGTGATTAAAAACCACACACTTTTGAGGAACACAGTTGCCTGCAAAAACATAACTTTTCAAAATATTGGTTGATTTTTGTAATGTAACCTCAACAGATTTCCCATTGTACTACTCCTGGCATCAGTGAGTCTGAAAAGCCATCCTATTCGACATATACTTTTTTTCCATGGACTGTTTTTCTAAATATTTACTTTTGTACAGCTGGAAAAAATGCAAACATTGCAATTTTCAGAACTTTATCATTCATTTAATTTCACAACAAACTCTTTTTTTAGGAACCATATTGGGAGTTTTTCTTCTGAATAATGAGTGGCTCTTAAATGAATAACAGGAAAACACTGAAATGAGCATATTGCATCTACTAGAATTATTTTTTCAGAGCAATTAAGAGAGAATTTACAAGGGAATAACAAGAAAAGAGTTATCTAAGAAAGAAAAGAATTACTACAGGAAACTTCCTCACTTAAGAAAATATAAATAGAAGTAAACTATATATGAGATACAAGACAATGTTTCAGGAAAGGATGTGAAAAATACTTGATAGAAATCATCTGATTTTAAAAGGAGAAGAAAATTGTTATTTTGCATTAGGTTGTTGGATTTCAGTTGCAAAATCTTAATGTGAAGAAACCAATTAGAAATGAGGAAGTCAAACAATCTCTTCTTTAAGTTGTATTTTGAAAAAAAAAAGCAAAACCCCACACTTCATATGCATTTATATTGAATTACAAATTCAGCAAATCATTTAAGCACATAATTAGTTATAGGCAAGTGGCTAAGTATATTGACTTCAAGTTAAGTTCATGCTTAATTGCTTTGCTGAATCAGACTCTACAAGATGTTTGATAAGTGTTGGATTTTTTTAGAAAACAGGATAAAATCATCATAGCTTTGGTATTCCCTTAGGTATAGTTACATAAATACCTTGTCTTATTATGTACTTCAGTATGTGCCTCACAGTCTTTGATGTGGTTTATCTGCTCAAGTAGCCTTTTGCTTTACAGGTAGGAAATTAAGACTACCAATATGCCTACACTGATAACTCAGCCAGATTTGAGGTAGTTGCAATGTGGCTGATGTAGGTGCAAAGTCAATGCAGTAAGCTCTGCCTCTGTTGAAGAATATAGGATCTCAGACAGGCTCATATAAAGTTGTTCAGAAAACACATTTTCTTTTAGAAATGTAATAATTTAGAAAATAACAGTTCTATACATATGTATTTATAGATATATTGTACATGCACATATGTACATATACCCTATGTATATACATGCATCTGTATACCTTTATAGAATCAAATATTTATATGTATATATATATATATATATACACACAGACATTCAAACCTGAAAATTAGTAAAAGATATACAATGTAGTGTTTCTGAGGCCAAAGAACAGTACAGTCAATTGATTTGTTAAAGACTGGTGTCATTAAAGCACATGATAATATCACATACATATTGAAGGACCAATACAGTAACACCCTGGGGTTTTTCTTTCTGTAATAGCCCTTCTTTCTATAATAAGCTGAAATGTAGACAGATTTTTTTAAGTCATCATTTATTTATGAGATAGCTTAAGTCTAATGCAAAACTACTTAAGAAACCCAAATGTCTCATCTGAATTTCCAAATGAGGAGCAAGTATTATTAGAGCATTAGTCTTCCAAATGTAGATGTAACTGGCAAAAGAAAAGGAAACTGAAATCTCAGAAAATCTGTATCTATCCTTTTTTTTTCTCTGAACAAGGAAACTGTTGGGTTTAAACATGCAATTTCTTCTTTTGTTTCTATATTCCTCTATTTTGGACCATAGGAAACCTCTGAAAAAATGAGCTCCACAGCATTAGCTAATTAATCTTGGCAGTTGCCATGTAAGGTACATCAGTTTTATTATTGCTCATTTTCCCGAGGAGAAATAAACAGATTTGTTTAAGGTAATGCAATGAGGCAAGGGCAAAGGAGGGGGAAGTATGCATGTTTTATGGTCAAAGTTCAGACAGTCTCTGCAGCAACCTGGTCTACTTTAGACATCAGTGCAGTTTCAATGTCCATAATACTATGTGGTCTCAGTCTGTAGGGAGCTATCTAATGAGTAGAACAATGTTGTAGAGAAAGGGTATGGAAACTCAGTTAGTCTACACCCCTTTATACACACATAACCATCTTCTCAAGCTGTGTTTCAAGGAAAACCCCTAAATGTACCATGACCAATCAGGTTTCAAATGTCTCGAGATACCATAAGTTCCAACCATTGTCTTTCTTATCTTTCCCCTGCTCTTATAGGAGGCAATTTCTGTTGGCTTCTCATATGCTTTACCTGCTTCTTTAGAGCAGTCTTGGAGCTGCACTGACTGCTAGATTCACTTTGCAATAAAATTTGTTTTTGACATCTTAAAAATCTGATGATGTTGCCTGCATAGCCAGTATGTCTTACAGATTGCCAGGACAGTCTTTATAGCATACTCTATCCTTCAAAACACACGGCTGAGCCTGGGGCATAGTCTAGGGCTAATGAATAAGAGGAACTCCTTTTTCTATAGAAGTATGAGAAATTCTTGGAGGAAGAGCTGGTTGAAGAGTAAGCTTCCAGGGAGACTTTAAAGCTAAAGCAAAAGGTTGCCATCTATTCCCACTGGTAGATCCAGGAGGCAGAGCACTGGCACGGAGACAGGTAGTGCTGAAGAACACTCAAGGCACTGGCATGAGGGGTAGTTCATTACAAGTAAAGAATGATCAGTTTACAGAAGAAAAAGAGACTTCTGAAAAACCTTGTCCAACTGTCTCCTCAAAGCAGAACTAACTACAAATTTAGATTATGCTGTCTACATCATTCATCCTGGTGAAGGGGTTGGTTCTGGTTGGGCAGTGTCCACAGCCCATCTCTTTTACTTACCATCCATGAAGTGTGACATTTATATCTTTTTGATGGAAGGAATAAATGTGTTTATAGATATGTAGCCAGTATGTCAGGACCTATAGAAGGATAACTTTATTCTTGGAAAATGGTGTGCCAAGGGCCTGACCTTGGAGGCACAGTGAGCAGCAGGGTGAACAGGTTTTTCTTGTTAAGACAGAAAACAAATAATTGCTGCTGCCCCATCTTCTACTAGAACAGAAGCTTTATGGGGAAGCAGCAAATGGACATGGAGAAGAGCTGATGGTGGATGCCTGGGATATAGTAATTGGTATGGTTAAACTATAATTCACCAAAAGAGGTGTGCATGGAAAATGTGGTGTTTGGAGTCAGGATGTGTAGAACTAGCCAGCCTTGTCTCCTTTTCTACAGGCTGCAAAATAGGCATGGTATATGGCAATGAAATGGAAAGATGTGTTTCTCCTTTTAGTGCTCTTTCACTGGTAATACACTTTGCTGTCTGTGAATAGTATCCCTACTGTTTTCTGTGGCTGAGAGAATGTGTAGACTGACAGGTAAAATGGAATGAGGATGTATACAGATTATGATAAGGCTTTCAGCATATTGACTGGTGCGTGCCTTTGAGCAGGCATGTAGATCTGTGGATAAATTACTGAGCACAGTGACTCCAGCTAAAGACAAAAGCTGAAGTACTTTCAAAGGCAAAGAAGCAGATATTAGATAGGGGCAAATAAATTTAACTAATTGAACATGCCTATTTTGGAAGAGATGTTAACCTCAGTTTGATTGCAGTTGATATAAATCATAGTTTCCTGCTATCCACTAATGCAAACACCTTTTGCTGTTACGGTCTGTTCAGTTTCATAGCTCTACAAAATTGGCAAGCTGGTGCATCCTTTGGTTATGATATCCTGAGTACTTTGACAGCTCCAGTTTTCAGACTAAATTACCTTTCTTGTTAAAGATTTTTTTAAAGAGTTCCTATAATAAAAAGTGCTAATGACCAGAGCCAAATTCACAATTTAATGGAATCATGGAATACTTTAGGTTGAGACATATGACCCTGTTCTTAAAGAAGTTCTAACTACAGCAGGTTACACACAGCTGTGGCCAGTCAAGTCTCAGACACCTCTGAGGATGGACATGCCACAAACTCTAGGTTTCAAGACTTGAAAAACTTCATGGTAAAACCAGTTTTCCCTATATCTAATTGCTGCTTTGCATGTCCAGCTCGTATCCATTGCCTCACAGCCTATAGCTGCACGCTTCTGGCAAGAGTCTGGCTCCATCCATTCAGGTAGTTGCAGACAGAAGCAAGGACTCCCTTGAGACTTCTCTTGTCAAAGCAAAACAAACCTCGTTTCCTCAGCCTGTCCTTGTCCATTATGTCTTCCAGCTCCTTGGCCATCTTGCTCACCCCCTACTTGACTCACTTGAGTAGCTAATGTCTTTCTGGAAACAGGGAGCCCAAAGCCAGACATAGCACTTCAAATGCACTCTCAGAAGTGCCAAACAAGGGTAGGAAGGATGATGCCCCTGAAACTGCTGACAGCATTCTTAGTAACAGAGTTCAGAATGCAGTTGACCTTGCTACTGAATCACATTCAACTTGATGTCCACAAGCTTTTCAAAGCTCTTGTCTTCAGCCAGCTGGCTGCCACCAGCCTCTATTGTTGCATGAGGTTACTCCTCCCCTGGCACAGGACTTGGCACTTGCTTCTGTGGAACTTCATGAGGCTCCTGTTAATGCATTTCTCCAGCCAGACCAGGCCCTTCTGTACAGCAGTCCTCCAGTGCATCAACCACTTCTCCCAATTTGGTACCATGAACGAATTTGCTGAGAATTTATTGTGTCCCACCATCCAGGCCATTAATGCAGACAGATGTTGAACAGTCCCAGTGCTGATCTCTGAAGGATGGCACTTGTTACTTGACCAAGAGATAAACTTTGCACCACTTATCACAGCTCTTTCGGCTCAGCAGTCCAATCTATTTTCCATCTACCTCATTATCCATTTATCCAGCATGTACGCCACCAGTTTTGTGATAATGAGACTTTATAATAATATGTAAAAGGCCTTGTTAAAGTCAAGGCATACACCACCCACTGACCTCCCTTTGTCCACAGCACCACTACTCATCTCCTCTCATCATAGAAAGTTGGTCTGGCATGGTTTGTGGATGCTAAATCTATGTTGGTTGTTCCCAAATACTTTTTTGTCCTTCATGCCTCTGAAAATAATTTCTAAGAGGATTTATTCTATCACCTATCCAGTCACTGAGGTGAGGCAGACCAGCTCATAGTCCCCTGGATCTTCCTCTTGCCATTTTTCATGATAAGTCTGACATTCAGTTTTTTTCCAGTCATTGGGGACCTCCTCTAAAATTCATGACCTTTTGAAACGGTTAGACAACAATGTCTTGCAGTGACATCATCCAGCTCCATCAACACTCTCAGATGCATCCCATCTGTTCACAGGTATTTTTGTATGACTAATTGGCTAATCCTGCCTTTGGGTAATAGAGATGGTATTTCACCCTTTTTTCACAAAGGGAAAAAGATAAAATAGGCATTATTAGAAAGCAGTGCAGCACACACTCAGATATAATGTTAAGTATAGATTTTCCATCTCTTTGCCCAGTTAGGCCCAAATGGCACTGAAACAAATCCCACAACTTCTATCAGTAGACTGGTGTTTTAAGGGCTTTTGAAAATAGATACAAAGCAGCTATTGAGACTTCAATGTACAAATTCTCTGATACTCAAGGTCAGTGAAGAGATTTGTCAGTGAACATACACAATTCAGAAAAGATAGAGTCCTTGGTAAAAAGAATTGAAGAATCTAGGAAACTCACACATGCTGATAACCCCCTCTGTGATTAAGAACTATCACATGCTCAGATAAACAAGAAATTTTCCTGACTGGAATTAAGGAATAAAGAAAACCAACAAAACTTAGACGGCAAGTTTGTGCTGGAAAGTGTGACTCCACTAAAAGAAGAATGGGCTTTGGATAAATTAATATGTGCACACTCAACAAACCACAGTTACAGAATATCTTTTAAGCAAAATATATTTTACATGACCTACTTTTGTTGTTAATAGCATTACATATTTTCATGACTTCAGTTCTCCTCTGTCAAATTTGTACTTTAAACTTGCTAGGTCCTCTTTCTTAGTTCAGCTCATAATTTAAAATCATCATCAGGTTTTGTTCATATTTTACTTTTGTAAGGCAAATTATGTTATCTTTATATAACACTTTAGTTTAGAAATAAGAAAAAATTGATTGCTACTAAATATACCATAATTTCTCTCCACAAGAATGATTCAGCATTCACCATAAAGATGCAACTTTGAACTTTTCTCTTTCAAAGACAGTACAGCTCAGTAAAGGAACATGACATTTAATACAATAAGAAAATCATATAAAAGGAACAAACCGTAACATAAAATCACAAGGTGAGATTAGAGATCACACCCCTGTAAACATAACATCAGCAGCAATATGAGATATTTATAATAAATGTTAGTTAACTCATTTGAGTCTGAAGTTTAGGATGGTTTACTCAGGAATTTTATGGATTCTGGTTTATTTTTTTTTCATTTTAATATAAGCTATCAGAAGTACTCAAATGAAGCCATGTGTTAACTTTCCAAATGTTTAGTATAAACATGAAAAAAGCTTTTTATAAGAGTATCTCTCATCTTTATGATACAGATCTAAACTTCGGAAAATAATTAAAAATTATTTTAGGACATTTGCAGTTTTTCAGGTACTGTTGTAATTCAGAAAATAAGTGTAAATAAAGGAAGATTTATTATATTTAAAATACTACAGCTTTATAAATATATGTATATTTTATACAAATACCCAGAAGAAATTTCAAAACCTGCATCAAGTTGTGGGCAAAAAAAATTATTTGCTTATAATCATATGATAAAAAAAAAATGCTCAGAAAAAACCACCTACATATATTCTCTATTTTAAGTTTTATATCATAATTTCCATGTTATGATCTAATATTTATTTCAATAAACTAATTAGCATTAGGATTCCAATTAAATTGGGTACTAGTGTGTTTAAATTAAAAAAAAGAAAAAAAAAAAAAAAAAAGAAAACCTAAACCAACATAACTGAGAATAATCCATTATGAGCCTTTGTTCTTTTAGTTCTTTGGTAGGCAGAACTGTAGTGCTTACTCTACAGTAAGCAGATGCAGAGATATGCCCACGTCATATAACTACAAATGATGAATTTGATATAGTCCTGTTTGCCCTTCCTTTCATTGCTTTTTCTTCTGAACCATCACAGATAATCTTTTATTCTGTCCTTAATTTTCTGATGACACTCCATAACTAGGTTTATGAATCTTTGATTCGTGCAATCCTTCATCTTTCTAGTGTGGCTTGGGGAACCACCATTTTTTACAGGAATCATAAGCTAACAAATCATGCCCAGCAGTCATATGGATCTTTAATTATTGTGTGATTAACACTGAAAATTATTTGATTATAATAAAATCTTTTTGGTAAACAAAATTCCCAAATCCTTTTAAAATACAACAAATCAATAACATTTAGCATTTCATCAGTGATGAAACATATGTGCAAGCATCATCCACCCTCATATTGGTGTGTTGTACATTGCACTCTTTAATCCAATGGAAAGCTCAAAAGTTGTTAAACTAAATGAGGAAGCAAACAGGAAGAATAAGGAAGAGATAATAAAGTGTTCATTATTTGTTTGGCAATGCACACATTAAGGCTTTCAGTACATTGACAAGAGCGTCAATATCAAAATATTTTACACCCTCCACAACTAAAACACTATTCCTAAATTATTTAGTTTCATCCTTGGGAAATGTTTTATCACTCATTTTAATACACATTTTAGTTTATTCTTTTTACATTAGTACCGATGTGTGTTAGATGTCTAAGCTTCATATTCATTGGAGACCTAGGCAGTAAACTGAACTGAAATGTTCTGGACTTCTAGCTATTCAGTTGAAAAAAGTGTCTACTTAAGACCAAGAAAAAAAGCAATCCAATTTCCATTAAATATTTTGTCTCTTAGAAACACAAACACATTCCTCATACGTTGACAACTACAGATAGACTCCCAAATTTAGAAGTGAATTTAGAGATTAATCCCACCAACATGAATTCAAAAGATTTTAAAAGTATTTAAATTATTTATATTATTCAGACACCAAGACCTTTTCCCTTCAGTTATTAATTGTCAATGCTTGTCTCCTTCAGAAGTCTTCCACATTCACGTTTAGTCTTCAGTGTCCATTTTAAACAGCAAACTGAACTGTCAAAGTCTAAATGTCTAAAAGTAGTTTCTCTTTTCATAGTTGTGATTAAATGTGCAGCAAAGATGTTTTGCAAGTCCCTTAAGCAATCCATGTGTAATAACAAAGAACTAATTTGCACCAACTTTAGCAAAGCTTTCAACGCTGCCTCCCACAATATCTGAGTTAAGTCATTGTAGTATGGATAGATGTACAGGTAGATAAAAGTATAAAGCTGGCTGAATTTTTGGGTTAATAGGGTAGCGGTTAGTGGGTCATCCTCTAACTGGAGGCCAGTAAAAAGTGTAGTACCATGGGATTCTGTGCTGAGATCTCCCCTCTTTTATATCTTAATCAAGAGCAGAATTTTGGGGTGCAATAACTAGAAGGAGGTCTTTAAGATGCAGTCAGGCTTTTTGCAATAATGGGTTGTGAGAGGAAGAAAGACAATAGACATTACTTGGAACAAGGCAGCTTTAATGGAGAAACTGGAACAGGAGATCAAGTGCTGGAAGTGGTTATATTAGACTGAGCAAAGCCCTGCACAACCTACTGATGTCATAACTGAGTCTGTTTTAAGCAGCTGATTGGACCAGAGACCTTCTGAGGACCCTTCCAAGTTGAATTTTCCTATAATCCTATCATTCAGTTATTCTATATGATTAAAGATTTTTGAAGATATGGTCTTCTTGTAGTTGTCGGATACACTAGCAGAAGTTCACATTTGTCAGCACATCTTGCAGCTCTTTTCTGTGCATAAGATCACAAACCATAGCACCATGTGGTTTCCATTAAAAAGTGCTGAGTTTTTAATAGAGCAAAACAAGGATGACTTGTACAGTACAGCTTCCTGTCACTTATACAAGAATTCCCTGTACAGGAGACTTCTCAGGTACTGGCTGTTTGTAAATGTAAAACACAGTTACTTGCGTGTCTGTTTAAATTAAGCCCATATGGTGAGATATCAGGTCCCCAATGTCCAGAATGTATGGCTACCTACTGACATTCCCAACACTGACAGACATTCCACATGTAATGTAATTAAATTTAGATGTCTAGCCTTAAAGGAAGAAAGTTCATGAGCTGCAACTAAGTCGAAGATGGTACAGTATTACTTAATCCACTCTGTGACACAAGGATTCCAAAACAGCTCACATCACCTGGACCCTCTTGGTATGCAGAAACTACTGCTCTGGAAGTAGGTGATAGATACAATAAATATAATTTTGATTATACTAGATACCAACACCTACATCATAAATTTTCCTGATAACTGTTTTGCTGCCAGTCATACATGATCTTGGATAGCAAGCAAGAAAAGTAACAAGAGATACAAGAAAGCTGATTTCATCTTATGAAAGCTTGTCTCCGCAAAAATATTCTCCTCTGAATGCACAAGTTTTCAGGGAAGACACGCAGAAAAAAACCAAGAAACTCAATAAAAACTATTGAGTCAATTTTTTCCTTTCACAGCTCCCTTAGATGGTTAGCCAGAAAATATTATTTTGCTACAAAATGAGGCTATAATTGTACCTCGTATCAGAAAAGCCAAATTTAAAAGAGTCTATAATAACTACCAAGTCCAGTTCTAAATGTAATCGTATGTCACAGGCAAAAAGTCTTCTCGTGTAAATGGCTGCATATTCTCAACAAAGAAAGTAAATCTGATAGCTTGGATGACATGGCATAAAAATTAGAAAAAAAACCCAAACTTGTTCAGTCATCCCCTGCTACTTTTCAGGTTATGTTTATTTTAGAGGGATTATGGCTTTACAAGAAGTGATATGGAATATTTTTCTTGAAATGAGGGTACCCTACTATTGGACTGCATATAATGCACAACTACTATGACACAAGCTACTGAGAAACTTCTTCTGACTCATGTAAGATGCTCAAAACTTCTGAGTACTAATGCTGCAAATTTGACAGTTTCAAAGTGGTCTTATGAAAAGCTAGATATCCAGTGTGGCAGGACTTTTTTTCCTTCTTTATATTTCTTCCTGTTTATTTTTTTTCCTCAAAAGAAATACCAATCTTTTCATTACCCACCACAGTCATAAAAGTAATGTAATATATTCATTGATATTAAAATCTTGTGAGAGAATTTTTAAAACAATTTCTACATGTATATGTTGTTGTACATGCCATGTGGCCTACACAAGAGCAACTTGCTTATCCTACCTCACCTAGCTAGAGCTTAAAATACAAAGATGTGATGGAAACAAATAATGAGCAGTAGTGATACACTTATTACTTTTTCTCCTTATTTTTACTTACCTAGCTAAAGAATAATGGGAAATTGAAAATGGAATCATGCAAGTTGCATTGAGAGGAGAGAAATAGCCTGAGAAGATATCCTTGCCAGGATATT